>NC_086445.1:824105504-824405504 GCF_028390025.1 Pseudophryne corroboree | reverse complement strand
GTGTGACTAAGCTAGGCGACACAAGTGGCCAACACAAACACCTGGCCCATATAGGAGTGGCACTGCAGTGTCAGGCAGGATGGCACTTCAAAAAAATTGTCCCCAAACAGCACATGATGCAAAGAAAAAAAGAGGCGCACCAAGGTTGCTGTGTGACTAAGCTAAGCGACACAAGTAGCCAACACAAACACCTGGCCCATCTAGGAGTGGCACTGCAGTGTCAGGCAGGATGGCACTTCAAAAAAATTGTCCCCAAACAGCACATGATGCAATGAAAAAAGAGGCGCACCAAGGTCGCTGTGTGACTAAGCTAAGCGACACAAGTGGCCGACACAAACACCTGGCCCATCTAGGAGTGGCACTGCAGTGTCAGGCAGGATGGCACTTTAAAAAAATTGTCCCCAAACAGCACATGATGCAATGAAAAAAAGAGGCGCACCAAGGTCGCTGTGTGACTAAGATAAGCGACACAAGTGGCCGACACAAACACCTGGCCCATCTAGGAGTGGCACTGCAGTGTCAGGCAGGATGGCACTTCACAAAATTGTCCCCATACAGCACATGATGCAAAGAAAAATGAAAGAAAAAAGAGGTGCAAGATGGAATTGTCCTTGGGCCCTCCCACCCACCCTTATTTTTTATAAACAGGACATGCACACTTTAACGAAACCATCATTTCAGAGACAGGGTCTGCCACACGACTGTGACTGAAATGACTGGTTGGTTTGGGCCCCCACCAAAAAAGAAGCAATCAATCTCTCCTTGCACAAACTTGCTCTACAGAGGCAAGATGTCCACCTCATCATCATCCTCTGATTCCTCACCCCTTTCACTGTGTACATCCCCCTCCTCACAGATTATTAATTCGTCCCCACTGGAATCCACCATCTCAGGTCCCTGTGTACTTTCTGGAGGCAATTGCTGGTGAATGTCTCCACGGAGAAATTGATTATAATTCATTTTGATGAACATCATCTTCTCCACATTTTCTGGAAGTAACCTCGTACGCCGATTGCTGACAAGGTGAGCGGCTGCACTAAACACTCTTTCGGAGTACACACTGGAGGGTGGGCAACTTAGGTAAAATACAGCCAGTTTGTGCAAGGGCCTCCAAATTGCCTTTTTTTCTGCCAGTATTCGTACGGACTGTCTGACGTGCCTACTTGGATGCGGTCACTCATATAATCCTCCACCATTCTTTCAATGGTGACAGAATCATATGCAGTGACAGTAGATGACATGTCAGTAATCGTTACCAGGTCCTTCAGTCCGGACCAGATGTCAGCACTCGCTCCTGACTGCCCTGCATCACCGCCAGCGGGTGGGCTCGGAATTCTTAGCCTTTTCCTCACACCCCCAGTTGCGGGAGAATGTGAAGGAGGAGCTGTTGACGGGTCACGTTCCGCTTGACTTGACAATTTTCTCACCAGCAGGTCTTTGAACCTCTGCAGACTTGTGTCTGCCGGAAAGAGAAATACAACGTAGGTTTTAAATCTAGGATAGAGCACGGTGGCCAAAATGTAGTGCTCTGATTTCAACAGATTGACCACCCGTGAATCCTGTTTAAGCAAATTCAGGGATCCATCCACAAGTCCCACATGCCTAGCGGAATCGCTCTGTTTTAGCTCCTCCTTCAATGTTTCCAGCTTCTTCTGCAAAAGCCTGATGAGGGGAATGACCTTACTCAGGCTGGCAGTGTCTGAACTGACTTCACGTGTGGCAAGTTCAAAGGGTTGCAGAACCTTGCACAACGTTGAAATCATTCTCCACTGCGCTTGAGTCAGGTGCATTCCCCCTCCTTTGCCTACATCGTTGGCAGATGTATAGGCTTGAGTTGCCTTTTGCTGCTCCTTCATCCTCTGAAGCATATAGATGGATGAATTCCACCTCGTTACCACCTCTTGCTTCAGATGATGGCAGGGCAGGTTCAGGACTGTTTGCTGGTGCTCCAGTCTTCGGCATGCGGTGGCTGAATGCCGAAAGTGGCCCGCAATTCTTCAGGCCACCGACAGCATCTCTTGCACGCCCCTGTCGTTTTTTAAATAATTCTGCACCACCAAATTCAATGTATGTGCAAAACATGGGACGTGCTGGAATTTGCCCAGATGTAATGCACGCAAAATATTGGTGGCGTTGTCCGATGTCACAAATCCCCAGGAGAGTCCAATTGGGGTAAGCCATTCTGCGATGATGTTCCTCAGTTTCCGTAAGAGGTTGTCAGCTGTGTGATTCTTATGGAAAGCGGTGATACAAAGCGTAGCCTGCCTAGGAACGAGTTGGCGTTTGCGAGATGTTGCTACTGGTGCCGCCGCTGCTGTTCTTGCTGCGGGAGGCAATACATCTACCCAGTGGGCTGTCACAGTCATATAGTTCTGAGTCTGCCCTGCTCCACTTGTCCACATGTCCGTGGTTAAGTAGACATTGGGTACAACTGCATTTTTTAGGACACTGGTGACTCTTTTTCTGAGGTCTGTGTACATTTTCGGTATCGCCTGCCTAAAGAAATGGAACCTAGATGGTATTTGGTACCAGGGACACAGTACCTCAATCAAGTCTCTAGTTGCCTCTGAATTAACGGTGGATACCGGAACCACGTTTCTCACCACCCAGGCTGACAAGACCTGAGTTATCCGCTTTGCAGCAGGATGACTGCTGTGATATTTCATCTTCCTCGCAAAGGACTGTTGAACAGTCAATTGCTTGCTGGAAGTAGTACAAGTGGTCTTCCGACTTCCCCTCTGGGATGACGATCGACTCCCAGCAGCAAAAACAGCAGCGCCAGCAGCAGTAGGCGTTATACTCAAGGATGCATCGGAGGAATCCCAGGCAGGAGAGGACTCATCAGACTTGCCAGTGACATGGCCTGCAGGACTATTGGCTTTCCTGTGTAAGGTGGAAATTGACAATGAGGGAGTTGGTGGTGTGGTTTGCAGGAGCTTGGTTACAAGAGGAAGGGATTTAGTGATCAGTGGACTGCTTCCGCTGTCATCCAAAGTTTTTGAACTTGTCACTGACTTCTGATGAATGTGGACCAGGTGACGTATAAGGGAGGATGTTCCAAGGTGGTTAACGTCCTTACCCCTACTTATTACAGCTTGACAAAGGCAACACACGGCTTGACACCTGTTGTCCGCATTTGTGTTGAAATAATTCCACACAGAAGTGGTAATTTTTTTTGTATTTTGACCAGGCATGTCAACGGCCATATTCGTCCCACGGACAACAGGTGTCTCCCCGGGTGCCTGACTTAAACAAACCACCTCACCATCAGTATCCTCCTTGTCAATTTCCTCCCCAGCCCCAGCAACACCCATATCCTCATCCTGGTGTACTTCAACAGTGACATCTTCAATTTGACTATCAGGAACTGGACTGCGGGTGCTCCTTCCAGCACTTGCAGGGAGCGTGCAAATGGTGGAAGGCGCAAGCTCTTCCCGTTCAGTGTTGGGAAGGTCAGGCATCACAACCGACACAATTGGACTCTCCTTGGGGATTTGTGATTTAGAAGAACGCACAGTTCTTTGCTGTGCTTTTGCCAGCTTAAGTCTTTTCATTTTTCTAGCGAGAGGATGAGTGCTTCCATCCTCATGTGAATCTGAACCACTAGCCATGAACATAGGCCAGGGCCTCAGCCGTTCCTTGCCACTCCGTGTCGTAAATGGCGTATTGGCAAGTTTACGTTTCTCATCAGACGCTTTCAATTTAGTTTTTTGGGGCATTTTAGTGAAATTTTGTTTTTTGGATTTTACATGCTCTCTACTATGACATTGGGCATCGGCCTTGGCAGATGACGTTGATGGCATTTCATTGTCTCGGCCATGACTAGTGGCAGCAGCTTCAGCACGAGGTGGAAGTGGATCTTGATCTTTCCCTATTTTAACCTCCACATTTTTGTTCTCCATTTTTTAATGTGTGGAATTATATGCCAGTATCAATAGCAATGGCCTACTACTATATATACTGCGCACAACTGAAATGCACCACAGGTATGGATGGATAGTATACTTGACGACACAGAGGTAGGTAGAGCAGTGGCCATCCGTACCTTACTGCTATGTATACTGGTGGTCACTGTCAGCAAAACTCTGCACTGTACTCCTCCTATATAATACAGCTGCTCCCCAGTCCCCACAATTAAGCAGTGTGAGCACAGATATATGCAGCACACTGAGCACAGATATGGAGTGTTTTTCAGGCAGACAACGTATACTGGTGGTCACTGGTCAGCAAAACTCTGCACTGTACTCCTCCTATATAATATACTGGTGGTCCTCAGTGCCCACAATAAAGCAGTGTGAGCACAGATATATGCAGCACACTGAGCACAGATATGGAGCGTTTTTCAGGCAGACAACGTATACTGGTGGTCACTGATCAGCAAAACTCTGCACTGTACTCCTCCTATATAATACAGCTGCTCCCCAGTCCCCACAATTAAGCAGTGTGAGCACAGATATATGCAGCACACTGAGCACAGATATGGAGTGTTTTTCAGGCAGACAACGTATACTGGTGGTCACTGATCAGCAAAACTCTGCACTGTACTCCTCCTATATAATACAGCTGCTCCCCAGTCCCCACAATTAAGCAGTGTGAGCACAGATATATGCAGCACACTGAGCACAGATATGGAGTGTTTTTCAGGTAGACAACGTATACTGGTGGTCACTGTCAGCAAAACTCTGCACTGTACTCCTCCTATATAATACAGCTGCTCCCCAGTCCCCACAATTAAGCAGTGTGAGCACAGATATATGCAGCACACTGAGTACAGATATGGAGTGTTTTTCAGGCAGACAACGTATACTGGTGGTCACTGATCAGCAAAACTCTGCACTGTACTCCTCCTATATAATATACTGGGGTCCCCAGTGCCCACAATAAAGCAGTGTGAGCACAGATATATGCAGCACACTGAGCACAGATATAGAGTGTTTTTCAGGCAGACAACGTATACTGGTGGTCACTGATCAGCAAAACTCTGCACTGTACTCCTCCTATATAATACAGCTGCTCCCCAGTCCCCACAATTAAGCAGTGTGAACACAGATATATGCAGCACACTGAGCACAGATATGGAGTGTTTTTCAGGCAGACAACGTATACTGGTGGTCACTGTCAGCAAAACTCTGCACTGTACTCCTCCTATATAATACAGCTGCTCCCCAGTCCCCACAATTAAGCAGTGTGAGCACAGATATATGCAGCACACTGAGCACAGATATGGAGTGTTTTTCAGGCAGACAACGTATACTGGTGGTCACTGATCAGCAAAACTCTGCACTGTACTCCTCCTATATAATATACTGGTGGTCCCCAGTGCCCACAATAAAGCAGTGTGAGCACAGATATATGCAGCACACTGAGCACAGATATGGAGTGTTTTTCAGGCAGACAACGTATACTGGTGGTCACTGATCAGCAAAACTCTGCACTGTACTCCTCCTATATAATACAGCTGCTCCCCAGTCCCCACAATTAAGCAGTGTGAGCACAGATATATGCAGCACACTGAGCACAGATATGGAGTGTTTTTCAGGTAGACAACGTATACTGGTGGTCACTGTCAGCAAAACTCTGCACTGTACTCCTCCTATATAATACAGCTGCTCCCCAGTCCCCACAATTAAGCAGTGTGAGCACAGATATATGCAGCACACTGAGCACAGATATGGAGTGTTTTTCAGGCAGACAACGTATACTGGTGGTCACTGATCAGCAAAACTCTGCACTGTACTCCTCCTATATAATATACTGGTGGTCCCCAGTGCCCACAATAAAGCAGTGTGAGCACAGATATATGCAGCACACTGAGCACAGATATGGAGTGTTTTTCAGGCAGACAACGTATACTGGTGGTCACTGTCAGCAAAACTCTGCACTGTATTCCTCCTATATAATACAGCTGCTCCCCAGTCCCCACAATTAAGCAGTGTGAGCACAGATATATGCAGCACACTGAGCACAGATATGGAGTGTTTTTCAGGCAGACAACGTATACTGGTGGTCACTGATCAGCAAAACTCTGCACTGTACTCCTCCTATATAATATACTGGTGGTCCCCAGTGCCCACAATAAAGCAGTGTGAGCACAGATATATGCAGCACACTGAGCACAGATATGGAGTGTTTTTCAGGCAGACAACGTATACTGGTGGTCACTGATCAGCAAAACTCTGCACTGTACTCCTCCTATATAATACAGCTGCTCCCCAGTCCCCACAATTAAGCAGTGTGAGCACAGATATATGCAGCACACTGAGCACAGATATGGAGTGTTTTTCAGGTAGACAACGTATACTGGTGGTCACTGTCAGCAAAACTCTGCACTGTACTCCTCCTATATAATACAGCTGCTCCCCAGTCCCCACAATTAAGCAGTGTGAGCACAGATATATGCAGCACACTGAGCACAGATATGGAGTGTTTTTCAGGCAGACAACGTATACTGGTGGTCACTGATCAGCAAAACTCTGCACTGTACTCCTCCTATATAATACAGCTGCTCCCCAGTCCCCACAATTAAGCAGTGTGAGCACAGATATATGCAGCACACTGAGCACAGATATGGAGTGTTTTCAGGCAGACAACGTATACTGGTGGTCACTGTCAGCAAAACTCTGCACTGTACTCCTCCTATATAATACAGCTGCTCCCCAGTCCCCACAATTAAGCAGTGTGAGCACAGATATATGCAGCACACTGAGCACAGATATGGAGTGTTTTTCAGGCAGACAACGTATACTGGTGGTCACTGATCAGCAAAACTCTGCACTGTACTCCTCCTATATAATACAGCTGCTCCCCAGTCCCCACAATTAAGCAGTGTGAGCACAGATATATATGCAGCACACTGAGCACAGATATGGAGTGTTTTTCAGGCAGACAACGTATACTGGTGGTCACTGTCAGCAAAACTCTGCACTGTACTCCTCCTATATAATACAGCTGCTCCCCAGTCCCCACAATTAAGCAATAAGCACAAATATTATTAATAAACGGCGAGGACGCCAGCCACGTCCTCTCGCTAACATTTCCAATGCAGGAGTGAAAATGGCGGCGACGCGCGGCTGCTTATATAGAATCCGAATCTCACGAGAATCCGACAGCGGGATGATGACGTTCGGGCGCGCTCAGGTTAACCGAGCCATACGGGAGAATCCGAGTATGCCTCGGACCCATGTAAAATGGGTGAAGTTCTGGGGGGTTCGGTTACCGAGGAACCGAACCCGCTCATCACTATACAGAACTCAACATAAATCTTTATTTTTTGTATGAGCAAAAAGATTCTTAAACAGCAGTATCTTATGCAAACAAATATTGAACCATGTTAGAAAGAGAATGAAACTTTCTTTCTGAAATGATTAGCCTTAGGCCATCAATAAGAGATAGGAACAATGCACATAAAGGATGCAAATTTGCACATGAGCATGGGGTGTGGTATACAAGATCTATATGTATTAGGTCTACATTCATTAGGTTGACCCCATATGGTCGACAGACAAAAGGTTGGCATATGAAAGGTCAATATTGGAAAAGAGCAACATGGACAAAAGGTCAACAGGGTTAACAGGTTGACATGACAATGTTTCACATAATAAAAGATCAACACACTTTTCATGCGTTTTTGCGGTTAGTGTTAGTTTTTTCATCTAGGACCACCATGATTTGCAATCCCTTATGGGCTTGCTTTGCTCACCACACTACAGGCACAGTATCTCGCTCCACCCAACTTCACTCACCACAAAGTTACTAAAGGCTATGATTTGTGACATGGATAGTCAAGAATAGAAAAAGTCCAAAAACATGAAAAAAAAAACGTTTATCGACCATATGTGTGTCGACCATTGTCATGTCAACCATATGCACCTGTTGATATTTTCTGGTGTCGACCTTTCATATGTCAACCTTTTGTCCATATTGACCTTTTGTCAGTGTCAACCGTTTGTCGGTTGAACTAATGACTGTCAACCTAATGTACAGTATGTCGACCCATAGTCTGGATCCCGGAAAAATGCTGCTTCCTTTTGCATGTAGCCCACACAAGCTAGACAGCATTATTTTTACTTTGCCATTTAGAATTGAACTATAGATGGAGCTTGCTCATCAAGGCTTCTCTGCTGCACCTTGGTGCACCAAGGATTATTATCATAAGCCTTTTATCTATTGTTCTCAGCTGCAATACAATACACAGAGAACAATACAGCAGGGGATTAAATCATTACAACAGGGGATTAAGTCTGACTGCCCTGGATCACTGAATCCTATTAAAGGGATAGATGAGCATGGCTCCATCAGTAGGACACAACTCTAAATCTGTTCTTATGTTTTAAATGAACCACAACAAGCTTTTGCCAATGTGCAAATTTGAACATTCTATCTAGTGTTTCTGTCATTTGGAGCTGCACACTACTAAACATTTAACATTAGCACCTGTCTTTTTCCATTGACCTCAAAATGTATCACCTACAGTACTTAAATTAATTAGCAATGCTCTGTACAGTTATTGCAGGAAAAAAATGCTCTGTGATCATTATTTATTTATTTATTTATTAGCAGTTTCTTATATAGCGCAGCATATTCCGTTGCGCTTTACAATTAGAACAACAATTATAGAACAAAACTGGGCAAAGACAGACAGACAGACAGAGGTAGGAAGGCCCTGCTCGCAAGCTTACAATCTATAGGGAAATAGGCATTGATACACAAGGATAGATGCTACCTGTCACATAATGGTTCCCCAGGTTGCTAGGTTCTTATATGATATGATCACCCAGCAATGTTGGAAGACAAAATGTGAGTTTATGTGGACTGTACAGAGGGGATGTAACTTGATAGGGAAGCTGTGAAGGTTATGTGTGTGGGTCTGAAATTTGGTAGGCTTGTCTGAAGAGATGAGTTTTCAGAGAACGTTTAAAGGTTTGGAGACTAGAGGAGAGTCTTATTGTGCGTGGGAGTGCATTCCACAGAGTGGGTGAAGCCCGGGTAAAGTCCTGTAATTTTGAGAGGGAACAGGTAATGCATGTGGATGAGAGACGCAGATCTTGTGCAGAGCGGAGAGGTCTGGTAGGGAGATATTTTGAGATGAGTGAGGAGATGTATGATGGTGCAGTTTGGTTAATAGCCTTGTATGTAAGTAAAAGTATTTTATATTTGACACGGTAGAATACCGGTAACCAATGGAGGGACTGACAGAGCGGATCAGCAGATGAAGAACGTCTGGCGAGGAAGATTAGCCTCGCAGCTGCATTTAAAATGGATTGAAGTGGTGATAGCCTATGTTTGGGAAGACCAGTAAGGAGACTATTACAATAATCAATGCGGGAGATGATGAGTGCATGGATTAGAGTTTTTGCAGTGTCTTGTGTAAGATAAGGGCGTATTTTGGATATGTTTTTAAGGTGCATGTAACATGATTTAGAGACAGATTGAATGTGTGGAACAAAGGACAGTTCAGAGTCAAGGGTGACACCTAGGCAACGAGCTTGTGGGGTGGGGTGGATAGTTGCATTGTCAACAGTTATAGAGATATCAGGTTGGTAACTACTCTTAGCTGGTGGGAAAATAATTAATTCGGTTTTGGAAATGTTGAGTTTGAGGTGGCGAGATGACATCCAAGATGAAATGGCAGACAGGCATCCAGTGACACGAGCCAATACTGGTGGTGACAAATCTGGGGAGGATAGGTAGATTTGAGTATCATCAGCATACAAATGATACTGAAATCCAAAGGAGCTGATTAGTTTACCAAGAGAGGAGGTATAGATTGAGAAAAGCAGAGGACCTAAGACTGAGCCTTGCGGTACTCCAACTGATAGAGGTAGAGAAGAGGAGGTAGAATCAGAGAAGTGAACACTGAAAGAGCGATTAGATAGGTAGGATGAGAACCAAGAAAGGGCAGTGTCCTGAAGACCTAGGGATTGTAGTGTTTGTATGAGAAGAGAGTGGTCAACAGTGTCAAAAGCAGCAGAGAGATCTAGAAGAATAAGTAGTGTGTAATGGCCTTATATCACTATATATGATTTCATTGCTGAATTAAAGTAATTAATTACTATTTGTTCGTTCTGGTTTTCAAATCTTTCGGCATAGCAGGTTTACAGAATTAAATGTATTGTATACACAAATGTGTGAAAATGTTATCAGTTTTATTGACATAATTCTGAACTTTTATAGGGCAAAATAATGTATCTATTTCTGTAATTTTCTTCTCTTAGGAGAAGTAGAATGTCATTGGCATTTTTGGAAATAATGAGTACTAGAAAAGGGATACAGTTAAAATCCCAGCAATCAGAAGACCAACAGCAGGATCGCAATGGACAGAATCTCAACGTATGCTGCTGGTAAATAGTGGTGGTAGGGTTAGGGATAGGCTACAGGGGTGGGCGAGGTTAGGTTTAGACTGTGGGGGAATGGTTATGGTTAGGCTGCGGGATGGGGCAGTTAGGGTTAGGTGCAGGAGGGGTGGGATAGGGTTAGGGATAGGGTTAGAATACCGCTGTCTGTCTCCTGACTGTTGGAATATGCACTGCCAGGATTTTGCACCCAACTCCTTGAAAATAATTTACTGGCTATGAGAGCAAGCTTTTACAGTACATTATTTTTTTTTTTAAATTAGACCAAAATTCTCTTTTAAAATAGTATTTCTGAGCAAAACTGACATAATATTAACACAACAAATGTACATTAAAAATGTCTCATTATACCAAAATGCTTATATTAAATGACTTATTTTGTTTATACTATTATGAAAATAGTTGTGGAGTAATTTGATAACCATTGACCTAATGGGTCTGATTCAGGTGTGTACTGAATTTGCATAGCTGCTGCTTCATTGGAAGCCATGCTAGGATATGCATCTGGTATAAATAGTCATCTCCTGCATGCATGAGTGATCCACTGTTGCATCTGGGAGACCAGCATCAAATCACTCTGCAACACCATCAGCTATCTGAGTAACCATCAGATTATGTGGACCAGTCACCAGAGCTCTGTCATTAAAGACAGGACATTTTAATCAGAAGAGGGAGTACCTGGAATTGCAACTCCCACAAAATGTAGGTGACACGAAAGAGAGTTCATCATCTCTCCATCCCGGCCCCCCAAATGGCTGTTTCTTCAGCCTCACTGCTTGCAAGGACACAAGACCTATACTGCACATGTGACAGTACAGGTCCTGCTCATGTGCAGTTTTCTAATATTCGGAACTTGCAACACCAACCGAACCTGAATAAGGCCCAATATCATGAAACAGTATAAGAAAGGACTGAAGAACATTCTAGTGAACAGTTATAATAGCAAAACATTCTAAGGAGCAATCTGGCGTACAGTAAAAAAATATGTGCCTGTTACTTTACAAGTGAATTATAAATTGACCATTCCAGGCTTAATCTCAGTTACCAGAGTAACGCCCTGGTTACAGTATACACACACACACACACACACACACACACACACACACACACACACACACACACACACACACATATATGTGTATATATATATATATATAGTGTATGGTTGCAGTCTATGTATGTGTGTATGTATGTATGTATGTTTGTATGTATGTATATATATATATATATATATATATATATTGGAATCATCCTTGGAATGGACAAATACTGTATATGTCCTTGATGGTTGACAATGGAATCTTAAACCATTCTATATGCAAAATGTGTGCAAGTTGCTGGAGTGATGTTTGAGGCAGATAAAATAACTAAAGCTTGTTCTTCAAAACCAACCACGGGGACTCTATGATATTGAGGACCAGCAATTTGAGGGGGGGGGGGGGAGAGGCAGGGAAGATGAGACACCTTGCCTGCATTCTCATAAAACCAGAATTGGACAACACGAGCTGTATGAATGGGTGTCTTATCATCTATATCAGGCGTCACCTGCCGGAAACAATGTCTGCACCATGAGATGTACCTGGTCGGACAAAACGTCTACATAGTCCATGGCAGTGACTGAATGGTGCATGGTGAAAATGGGGCTGGCAAAATTCTATGATATGACTGCCTAGATCATCACTGACACTACACCATTCTTCACTCTTGGCACCAGACATTTCTGATCGTACGCTTGACTCGGTGTTATCCACGCATAAACTCATCTTACATTTGGGAACAGGGTGAAGAATAGCATTTAGAGTTTCCAAGTGGCTAAAGATAACTGTATTGAATAAATAATCAAAATATTTGCAGAGGGCAAACAGTAATTCAAAACATACCCTTTATTCCTACCTGCAGCTGTGCATTCTATCAGGTCCCACCTGCCCTGCCAGTGATGCTGATGCACTTCCTGGACATACAGTGAACCGCTACCTCAGCAACCACCTGCTTGCATTCCACCATGTCCAGAACCATGCATTCCACCATTATCAAAACCATACATTCCACCAGCGCATCTCACACAGTGCACACTGCAGCGATCAGGGACCTGGGAAGACAGTAAAGTAGAGGTTTTCAACAAAAGTTTAAAAACATACAGTATTATATTTCAAACAAATTATATTTCCACCAGCCAATAGCAGTTACCACCCTGATATTCTATCACTGTTGAGAACTCTACAATCAAACCTACACCACAAGCTCGCTGCCTAGGTGTCATACTTGGCTCAGAACTTTCCTTTGCTCCCCACATTCAATCTGTCTCAAAATCATGTTACATGCATCTAAGAAACATATCCAAAATATGATCATACCTTAGACAAGACACTGCTAAAACTGTTATGCATGCTCTCTTTATCTCCCGCATTGATTATTGCAATAGTCTTTTTACTGGTCTTACTAAGAAGAGACTCTCACCATTACAATCCATTCTGAATGCAGCTGCGAGGCTAATATTCCTCACTAGATATTCATTGTCTGCAGACCCACTATGTCAGTCCCTCCATTGGCTACCTGTATTCTACCGTATTCAATATAAAATACTGTTACTTACACACAAGGCTATTAACTATACTAGACCAACATACATCTCTTTGCTTATCTCAAAATATCTCCCAACCCAGCCACTTCGCTCTTCACAAGATCTATGTTTCTCATCCACACTCATTACTTGCTCCCATGCACGATTATAGGACTTTCTTCAGACTGCACCCACTCTATGGAATGCCCTACCACGTACAATAAGACTCTCCTCTAGTCTTCAAACCTTCAAGAATTCCCTGAAAACTCACCTGTTCAGACAAGCTTATCAAGTTCCAGAACAACTCACATTACTTTCATAGCTTTCCTATCCAATTATATCCCCCACATATTTTCTTTCTTCACTCTCCCTTCCTCCTGACCCTGGTTCATCACTGCTGTGATGTGATATCATTCTGCCCACCAAGAACCTTTGCAATCTGGTGGAAAACTATGCAATAGATAGCACCTATCCTTGTGTATCAACGCCTATTTCCCCATAGATTGTAAGCTTGCGAGGAGGGCCCTCCTACCTCTATGACTGTTTTTTTTTTTTCCCAGTCTTCTTATTGTGTCCAGTTGTAAAGTGCAACGGAATTTGCTGCACTATATAAGAAACTGTTAATAATAAAATTAACATATTAAGCACAAAACATACACAGCATACAGGTACCTATATCATCTTGGTTACCAAGATAGTGGTTCCTGTGTGCTGTATCAAGCAAACATGCTGTAATGCTAATTATTTGGTAATTTTTGTTATGTAATAGACTTAACAGTAAAAATAAAATTTTGTAGTCCTTTTATCATCAGTAAGCGATGTACTGTATGTTGTGCACCTAACCCTTGGTGGATTTTTCCAGACAAGATCTGTCTCTATAACATCCATGGGCTCTTTAGGATAAATGGGTAAAAAAAGAATTTCATGTTTGAAGACCAGTATAATTATAAAAGACACAAATATGAAGAACAGTCCACTTCACGGTAGTTGTAATAATAGACACCAATCCACCTCATGATCACGTGCAATCCTTAATTGAATTCATCCGGCACATACTTGGTACACTAAGCGAAATGGTGAGCTCCTGCAGCAGACACATGTTTGTGAAGGTATAAAACAGAAAGAGCACTGATTAGGTCAATTGCTAATGAAACAGTTTGCCGGAAGGAGCTAACATAGTTTGAAAAGGGAATTGTCTTAAGGGCCGTATTGCGTATTGATGGGGAGATATCCCCAGAGATGTGTGCTGAGCGGTCTAGAACAGACCACTCAGCACACATCTCTTCCCCCGCTCAGCACAGCATGATGTGCTGAGCGAGGGGGGGGGGGGGGGGGCACAGGGGACCACTCATTTCACCCAGCGGTGAAATGATCGACATGCAAGATTGTGCCTGCATGCAAGCCAATCTAGCACCGGCGATAGCGATGCGTGGGACCTACACATGGAGCGATGTTAAGCTAATTTCTAAGCAATCTAGTCAGATTGCTTAGAAATTATCTGAACATTGCTCCGTGTTACCCCCCTTTAGGCTGCACATTGTCATGTTTCCAGGGTGATGCTGGACTGGTATACAAAAAATTTGGTAACCCAAATGGACTGGAGTCCAGATCTTAACCCAATTGAGAACCTCTGGGACAAATTGGAGCAATGGCTGGGTTCTAGACCATCTCAACCTTCTTCACTGTTGCAGTTGGTCACTGTACCTAAGGTGGAATGGCAGAACATACTGCCTGCTTTTGTCCAGGACCTTTTGAACAGTTTGCCAAGAAGAGTGTCTGCAGTAATCACTGCATGTGGTGGACCGACAAAGTACTGACATCAATAAAATTGTGTTGATCTATTTGTTGTCAGTGTCCAATCACTTTTGTCTACATATTGTAATTGAAAATAAATACTTGACAATTTTTAACGTTTTACAGAAGAGTTCATGCTCCATGTCATTATTAATATCCTTTGTTCTATTTAGTAGATTTCCTGATCCCCCAGTAGTAGGTAATTCTCCACTTCACTAAAACGTCCCTTTTAACTATTAATCTCTATTAAATATCACATAAATTGCAGATATTCTGACATTGTCATTACACTCAGTTTTCCTGACCTCACAATCCTGGTTAAGATAGGACTTGCTAAGGTAAGAAAATGTACCTTTCATATGTATCTCAGCACTTTGCCATTTACTCACGTACTCCTCCCTGTTTAATATCAGAGAGGGCTTCTTTAAATCACTAGATATTGTAACTTTTAATCAATTATCTCAACTATTGTCTTAGGTTCATTAAATGATAATCAGTGATTGTCCGCAAAAAATTTACTGACCTGTGGATGCTCCAGAGGTGGGGATGCAGCACAGTCCAAAATTCGAGGACACACATCAACTGTGCCAGTGTGCCAGTGTGCACTAGTCGACGATGTTTGGCAGCGTTTGGAATGGCAGTTGGTGTAGCCCTCTGTTTGAATTTTGGACGGTGGGATACTGTCCTTCACACAATGGCTGGGATTTATTATTTATTTATTAACCATTTCTTATATAGCGCAGCAAGTTACATTGTGCTTTACAATTGGAAATAACAATGAAATAACAAAACTGGGTAATAACAAATGAGTAGGAAGGCCCTACTCGCAAGCTTACAATCTTTACTTCATTACATCCTGCTCTCAGTGTCATCAGTGAAGGACTGTGGACTGCCGCATCCCTGGAACACTTGGTAGATGTGCTAGTCTTTGTGCTTTCACTTTATATTGCTTCCAAGTTGTTTAAAACAGAGCAGGAGCTTGGACACAAGGTTGTGGGAATAGCAGACTAAGGGCCTGATTCCAATTAGTACAAAAAAACCTATCACAAATTAAACAGCTGCCTAAAAAGTGAATAAAGATGACCATCTGAGCATTGCAAAGTCTTCAATAACTCCATATATATACTGTATATGCAGCATAGAGGCAGAAACAAGGTACATTGACTACTCAAGTGAGGCTATGGTCATGCAGACAGGCCGAAGGAACTGAGAGGCTGGCACCATGTTTTTTGCATACTTTGCAGATGTAGGCAGAAACATGCCACAAAAATGGTTGTGAAGCACCTGTGTTTTTCCATGTTTTTACCATGCCTGTTTTTTTATGCATAGTCTTGTTATTTTTGCTCAGTTTTATGAACATCAGCATTGCATACAAATGGAATTAGGCCCTAAAGACCCAGCAGGGTAGCAGGCAACATTCCCTGGTGCACTGGTAGAATTGGTACTGCATTACATTTTTCAAGAAACTATAGCTCCTCTCTTCCAAGTCAGGACACTATAACGTGGAGTAAAGGGGGTCTGTGTTGCCCCCTTTAGGATGTTACCAACCCTGCAAGGGTGTGCAGGCTTTGTATTTACTGCCACCACAGGGAAAATTATTAAGGGGCCACAGCTTCTTAAGGGAGGGGCCTAGGTTCACGAATCTTGAAGAGGTATATGTTCTTTCTCAAATGCACACACACACAAAAACATTAGGGGTATACATGAAAAATTGGGGGTCCTTCACCTGACCCTAATCTAACGCCATGTAGGAGTGACCTAGAGACTTTAAACACAAAACCCCTTGAACTACCCGACCCAATTGACTCCAAACAGGTACCTACCATGCCAGTTACCTACTGTACCTAGGGATTTGTAGCATGGGGTCTTACCTTCTATATGACATCTCCCTGACAGTCTAGTAGTCTCTAAAATGGAGCTAAAGCTGCTCAAAGCCAGTTATCTCATTTCTGGGAAGTGCACCATTGAAGGAGAAATTTCTCCTATTTTAAGGGGCCTCATATCCTCCAGTGAAGGGCCCAACTGCAACACATGTGGGGAAATAGTGGTTTTAAGTCACCTCTGTCAAATGCATCCACCAACAAAATGCCAGACACCAGCCTAGTTCCATGGGAGAGTGACCTAGAGACTTGGTAGAAACATGTCCAGGGTGACGCAGAACCCCTTGATTTACCTGAGCCCCACTTACCCCAAATATGTAGCTAGCTCAGTAGTACTCAGAGAACAGCTCAGGGTCAAACAAAAAATATGCACTCTGCATTACTAGCACAGGGACACACATGATCATGTCAAAAATGTTTTTTTCTCAGAGACATGGTGACTTTTGATGTGGTGAATATTGGACATTCCACCTCACATGACCTTTTAGGTCTCCACCTTGCCTGGGGTCCTTTCCTGTGTTTACCAACCTGGGTCCCAAAGGTGTTCTAATTGTAAAACTTTTTCATATTTATTTTACATAGAGATTAGGAAATATAACCTTTTTGGATGGCGTTGTCCCTTTAGAGTTTTACCATAACTACTGTGATACTCAGAAAATGTATTACAATTCAAATACTTTGATACTGCTGTTTTTCATATTTAAACAGACTAAACTATTAATGTACTGTACTACAATCTAGTGTATTATGGATGTGCCTGTTAAATGTTTAATTATAGTGTTAATATTGTTTTGACAATATGCAGTGTACCAAGAAAAAAAGTTTAGGAACAGTAGTTTGAAAACTGCAAACAAAAATACTTTGTATTTTAAAATCTTTATTAATATCAGATAAATAATCTGCTCACACTATGAATACATGCATAATTTTGACAGAATTAATTATCTGAAGTGCTTCTTGTGTGATAAGGAACAGTGTTTTCCATACCCTTTTATGTGTCATTGCAAAAGTTTCAGAAATTTTATTAGTCGCTGATTCAGCTGATTTCTGTTTGTTTTCCTGGCTGACTCCTAGCAACCTGGAAGCTGGCTACTACGTGTGTGACACTCGGAGGTAAGTATCAAGTAGGATAACAGTGTATAGATAATTATTTAATTAACTCAGCATACTACAACTAAATTCAACAGAGCATACACAAAAGTAAGGTTTATTACACGGGAAATTTTCTGTGAGTTTCTTTCTTTACTGAAAGTTGTCACAAGCGAAAGTAACTAATAGTAGACAAAGTCTTACATGCCAGTACTTCACTTTATTGATGTTTCAGTTTCACCTTAGAACCAATCATTTTTGAATAAAGCACACATTACAGAAAAAGCATTACAGAAATTATCATCCGTTAATCTTAGTAGACTAATGCAGGCAATTCAAATAGTCCCATATAAATTATAATGCTAATGGGGCCCCATATACTCGAGTGATATAATTATGAGCAAAAAGCTGGAGCTCGTTGGTGCACTTTCCTGTTCTGCTATGAATTAGAGATGAGCGGGTTCGGTTTCTTTGAATCCGAACCCGCACGAACTTCACTTTTTTTTTCACGGGTCCGAGCGACTCGGATCTTCCCGCCTTGCTCGGTTAACCCGAGCGCGCCCGAACGTCATCATGACGCTGTCGGATTCTCGCGAGACTCGGATTCTATATAAGGAGCCGCGCGTCGCCGCCATTTTCACACGTGCATTGAGATTGATAGGGAGAGGACGTGGCTGGCTTCCTCTCCATTTAGATTAGATTTAGAAGAGAGAGAGAGAGAGAGATTGCTGTGATACTGTAGATTAGAAGAGAGTGCAGAGTGCAGACAGAGTTTAGTGACTGACGACCACAGTGACCAGTGACCACCAGAGACAGTGCAGTTGTTTGTTTTATTTAATATATCCGTTCTCTGCCTGAAAAAATACGATATACAGTCACACAGTGACTCAGTCTGTGTGCACTGCTCAGCCCAGTGTGCTGCACATCAATGTATTGTATATAAAGCTTATAATTGTGGGGGAGACTGGGGAGCACTGCAGGTTGTTATAGCAGGAGCCAGGAGTACATGATAAATAATATTATATTAAAATTAAACAGTGCACACTTTTGCTGCAGGAGTGCCACTGCCAGTGTGACTAGTGGTGACCAGTGCCTGACCACCAGTATATTAGTAGTATTGTATACTATCTCTTTATCAACCAGTCTATATTAGCAGCAGACACAGTACAGTGCGGTAGTTCACGGCTGTGGCTACCTCTGTGTCGGCACTCGGCAGGCAGTCCGTCCATCCATCCATAATTGTATTATATACCACCTAACCGTGGTTTTTTTTTTCTTTCTTTATACCGTCGTCATAGTCATACTAGTTGTTACGAGTATACTACTATCTCTTTATCAACCAGTGTACAGTGCGGTAGTTCACGGCTGTGGCTACCTCTGTGTCGGAACTCGGCAGGCAGTCCGTCCATCCATAATTGTATTATAATATATACCACCTAACCGTGGTTTTTTTTTCGTTCTTTATACCGTCGTCATACTAGTTGTTACGAGTATACTACTATCTCTTTATCAACCAGTGTACAGTGCGGTAGTTCACGGCTGTGGCTACCTCTGTGTCGGAACTCGGCAGGCAGTCCGTCCATCCATAATTGTATTATAATATATACCACCTAACCGTGGTTTTTTTTTCGTTCTTTATACCGTCGTCATACTAGTTGTTACGAGTATACTACTATCTCTTTATCAACCAGTGTACAGTGCGGTAGTTCACGGCTGTGGCTACCTCTGTGTCGGCACTCGGCAGGCAGTCCGTCCAACCATAATTGTATTATATACCACCTAACCGTGGTTTTTTTTTCATTCTTTATACCGTCGTCATACTAGTTGTTACGAGTATACTACTATCTCTTTATCAACCAGTGTACAGTGCGGTAGTTCACGGCTGTGGCTACCTCTGTGTCGGCACTCGGCAGGCAGTCCGTCCAACCATAATTGTATTATATACCACCTAACCGTGGTTTTTTTTTCATTCTTTATACCGTCGTCATACTAGTTGTTACGAGTATACTACTATCTCTTTATCAACCAGTGTACAGTGCGGTAGTTCACGGCTGTGGCTACCTCTGTGTCGGCACTCGGCAGCCCGTCCATAATTGTATATACCAGTGACCTAACCGTGGTTTTTTTTTCTTTCTTTATACATACATACTAGTTACGAGTATACTATCTCTTTATCAACCAGTCTATATATTAGCAGCAGACACAGTACAGTGCGGTAGTTCACGGCTGTGGCTACCTCTGTGTCGGCACTCGGCAGCCCGTCCATAATTGTATATACCACCTAACCGTGGTTTTTTTTTCTTTCTTTATACATACATACTAGTTACGAGTATACTATCTCTTTATCAACCAGTCTATATATTAGCAGCAGACACAGTACAGTGCGGTAGTTCACGGCTGTGGCTACCTCTGTGTCGGCACTCCGCAGCCCGTCCATAATTGTATATACCAGTGACCTAACCGTGGTTTTTTTTTCTTTCTTTATACATACATACTAGTTACGAGTATACTATCTCTTTATCAACCAGTCTATATATTAGCAGCAGACACAGTACAGTGCGGTAGATCACGGCTGTGGCTACCTCTGTGTCGGCACTCGGCAGCCCGTCCATAATTGTATATACCAGTGACCTAACCGTGGTTTTTTTTTCTTTCTTTATACATACATACTAGTTACGAGTATACTATCTCTTTATCAACCAGTCTATATATTAGCAGCAGACACAGTACAGTGCGGTAGTTCACGGCTGTGGCTACCTCTGTGTCGGCACTCGGCAGCCCGTCCATAATTGTATATACCAGTGACCTAACCGTGGTTTTTTTTTCTTTCTTTATACATACATACTAGTTACGAGTATACTATCTCTTTATCAACCAGTCTATATATTAGCAGCAGACACAGTACAGTGCGGTAGTTCACGGCTGTGGCTACCTCTGTGTCGGCACTCGGCAGCCCGTCCATAATTGTATACTAGTATCCAATCCATCCATCTGCATTGTTTACCTGAGGTGCCTTTTAGTTGTGCCTATTAAAATATGGAGAACAAAAATGTTGAGGTTCCAAAATTAGGGAAAGATCAAGATCCACTTCCACCTCGTGCTGAAGCTGCTGCCACTAGTCATGGCCGAGACGATGAAATGCCAGCAACGTCGTCTGCCAAGGCCGATGCCCAATGGCATAGTACAGAGCATGTCAAAACCAAAACACCAAATATCAGTAAAAAAAGGACTCCAAAACCTAAAATAAAATTGTCGGAGGAGAAGCGTAAACTTGCCAATATGCCATTTACCACACGGAGTGGCAAGGAACGGCTGAGGCCCTGGCCTATGTTCATGGCTAGTGGTTCAGCTTCACATGAGGATGGAAGCACTCAGCCTCTCGCTAGAAAACTGAAAAGACTCAAGCTGGCAAAAGCACCGCAAAGAACTGTGCGTTCTTTGAAATCCCAAATCCACAAGGAGAGTCCAATTGTGTCGGTTGCGATGCCTGACCTTCCCAACACTGGACGTGAAGAGCATGCGCCATCCACCATTTGCACGCCCCCTGCAAGTGCTGGAAGGAGCACCCGCAGTCCAGTTCCTGATAGTCAGATTGAAGATGTCAGTGTTGAAGTACACCAGGATGAGGAGGATATGGGTGTTGCTGGCGCTGGGGAGGAAATTGACCAGGAGGATTCTGATGGTGAGGTGGTTTGTTTAAGTCAGGCACCCGGGGAGACACCTGTTGTCCGTGGGAGGAATATGGCCGTTGACATGCCAGGTGAAAATACCAAAAAAATCAGCTCTTCGGTGTGGAGGTATTTCACCTGAAATGCGGACAACAGGTGTCAAGCCGTGTGTTCCCTTTGTCAAGCTGTAATAAGTAGGGGTAAGGACGTTAACCACCTCGGAACATCCTCCCTTATACGTCACCTGCAGCGCATTCATAATAAGTCAGTGACAAGTTCAAAAACTTTGGGTGACAGCGGAAGCAGTCCACTGACCAGTAAATCCCTTCCTCTTGTAACCAAGCTCACGCAAACCACCCCACCAACTCCCTCAGTGTCAATTTCCTCCTTCCCCAGGAATGCCAATAGTCCTGCTGGCCATGTCACTGGCAAGTCTGACGAGTCCTCTCCTGCCTGGGATTCCTCCGATGCATCCTTGCGTGTAACGCCTACTGCTGCTGGCGCTGCTGTTGTTGCCGCTGGGAGTCGATGGTCATCCCAGAGGGGAAGTCGTAAGCCCACTTGTACTACTTCCAGTAAGCAATTGACTGTTCAACAGTCCTTTGCGAGGAAGATGAAATATCACAGCAGTCATCCTACTGCAAAGCGGATAACTGAGTCCTTGACAACTATGTTGGTGTTAGACGTGCGTCCGGTATCCGCCGTTAGTTCACAGGGAACTAGACAATTTATTGAGGCAGTGTGCCCCCGTTACCAAATACCATCTAGGTTCCACTTCTCTAGGCAGGCGATACCGAGAATGTACACGGACGTCAGAAAAAGACTCACCAGTCTCCTAAAAAATGCAGTTGTACCCAATGTCCACTTAACCACGGACATGTGGACAAGTGGAGCAGGGCAGGGTCAGGACTATATGACTGTGACAGCCCACTGGGTAGATGTATGGACTCCCGCCGCAAGAACAGCAGCGGCGGCACCAGTAGCAGCATCTCGCAAACGCCAACTCTTTCCTAGGCAGGCTACGCTTTGTATCACCGCTTTCCAGAATACGCACACAGCTGAAAACCTCTTACGGCAACTGAGGAAGATCATCGCGGAATGGCTTACCCCAATTGGACTCTCCTGTGGATTTGTGGCATCGGACAACGCCAGCAATATTGTGTGTGCATTAAATATGGGCAAATTCCAGCACGTCCCATGTTTTGCACATACCTTGAATTTGGTGGTGCAGAATTTTTTAAAAAACGACAGGGGCGTGCAAGAGATGCTGTCGGTGGCCAGAAAAATTGCGGGACACTTTCGGCGTACAGGCACCACGTACAGAAGACTGGAGCACCACCAAAAACTACTGAACCTGCCCTGCCATCATCTGAAGCAAGAAGTGGTAACGAGGTGGAATTCAACCCTCTATATGCTTCAGAGGTTGGAGGAGCAGCAAAAGGCCATTCAAGCCTATACAATTGAGCACGATATAGGAGATGGAATGCACCTGTCTCAAGTGCAGTGGAGAATGATTTCAACGTTGTGCAAGGTTCTGATGCCCTTTGAACTTGCCACACGTGAAGTCAGTTCAGACACTGCCAGCCTGAGTCAGGTCATTCCCCTCATCAGGCTTTTGCAGAAGAAGCTGGAGGCATTGAAGAAGGAGCTAAAAGGGAGCGATTCCGCTAGGCATGTGGGACTTGTGGATGCAGCCCTTAATTCGCTTAACAAGGATTCACGGGTGGTCAATCTGTTGAAATCAGAGCACTACATTTTGGCCACCGTGCTCGATCCTAGATTTAAAGCCTACCTTGGATCTCTCTTTCCGGCAGACACAGGTCTGCTGGGGTTGAAAGACCTGCTGGTGACAAAATTGTCAAGTCAAGCGGAACGCGACCTGTCAACATCTCCTCCTTCACATTCTCCCGCAACTGGGGGTGCGAGGAAAAGGCTCAGAATTCCGAGCCCACCCGCTGGCGGTGATGCAGGGCAGTCTGGAGCGACTGCTGATGCTGACATCTGGTCCGGACTGAAGGACCTGACAACGATTACGGACATGTCGTCTACTGTCACTGCATATGATTCTCTCAACATTGATAGAATGGTGGAGGATTATATGAGTGACCGCATCCAAGTAGGCACGTCACACAGTCCGTACTTATACTGGCAGGAAAAAGAGGCAATTTGGAGGCCCTTGCACAAACTGGCTTTATTCTACCTAAGTTGCCCTCCCACAAGTGTGTACTCCGAAAGAGTGTTTAGTGCCGCCGCTCACCTTGTCAGCAATCGGCGTACGAGGTTACATCCAGAAAATGTGGAGAAGATGATGTTCATTAAAATGAATTATAATCAATTCCTCCGCGGAGACATTGACCAGCAGCAATTGCCTCCACAAAGTACACAGGGAGCTGAGATGGTGGATTCCAGTGGGGACGAATTGATAATCTGTGAGGAGGGGGATGTACACGGTGATATATCGGAGGGTGAAGATGAGGTGGACATCTTGCCTCTGTAGAGCCAGTTTGTGCAAGGAGAGATTAATTGCTTCTTTTTTGGGGGGGGTCCAAACCAACCCGTCATATCAGTCACAGTCGTGTGGCAGACCCTGTCACTGAAATGATGGGTTGGTTAAAGTGTGCATGTCCTGTTTTGTTTATACAACATAAGGGTGGGTGGGAGGGCCCAAGGATAATTCCATCTTGCACCTCTTTTTTCTTTTCTTTTTCTTTGCATCATGTGCTGATTGGGGAGGGTTTTTTGGAAGGGACATCCTGCGTGACACTGCAGTGCCACTCCTAAATGGGCCCGGTGTTTGTGTCGGCCACTAGGGTCGCTAATCTTACTCACACAGTCAGCTACCTCATTGCGCCTCTTTTTTTCTTTGCGTCATGTGCTGTTTGGGGAGGGTTTTTTGGAAGGGACATCCTGCGTGACACTGCAGTGCCACTCCTAGATGGGCCCGGTGTTTGTGTCGGCCACTAGGGTCGCTAATCTTACTCACACAGCTACCTCATTGCGCCTCTTTTTTTCTTTGCGTCATGTGCTGTTTGGGGAGGGTTTTTTGGAAGGGACATCCTGCGTGACACTGCAGTGCCACTCCTAGATGGGCCCGGTGTTTGTGTCGGCCACTAGGGTCGCTAATCTTACTCACACAGTCAGCTACCTCATTGCGCCTCTTTTTTTCTTTGCGTCATGTGCTGTTTGGGGAGGGTTTTTTGGAAGGGCCATCCTGCGTGACACTGCAGTGCCACTCCTAGATGGGCCCGGTGTTTGTGTCGGCCACTAGGGTCGCTAATCTTACTCACACAGTCAGCTACCTCATTGCGCCTCTTTTTTTCTTTGCGTCATGTGCTGTTTGGGGAGGGTTTTTTGGAAGGGCCATCCTGCGTGACACTGCAGTGCCACTCCTAGATGGGCCCGGTGTTTGTGTCGGCCACTAGGGTCGCTAATCTTACTCACACAGCTACCTCATTGCGCCTCTTTTTTTCTTTGCGTCATGTGCTGTTTGGGGAGGGTTTTTTGGAAGGGACATCCTGCGTGACACTGCAGTGCCACTCCTAGATGGGCCCGGTGTTTGTGTCGGCCACTAGGGTCGCTTATCTTACTCACACAGCGACCTCGGTGCAAATTTTAGGACTAAAAATAATATTGTGAGGTGTGAGGTATTCAGAATAGACTGAAAATGAGTGTAAATTATGGTTTTTGAGGTTAATAATACTTTGGGATCAAAATGACCCCCAAATTCTATGATTTAAGCTGTTTTTTAGTGTTTTTGGAAAAAAACACCCGAATCCAAAACACACCCGAATCCGACAAAAATAATTCGGTGAGGTTTTGCCAAAACGCGTTCGAACCCAAAACACGGCCGCGGAACCGAACCCAAAACCAAAACACAAAACCCGAAAAATTTCAGGCGCTCATCTCTACTATGAATGTGAGTAGCTCCAATTGTTTTTAGTTCATAGAAGCAAAGTAAACTGAAGAACATCTGATTTACTTATTAGCTGTAATGCTGCGGATTCATCCACTTCTTTACTAATATCTCCTCCTTGGTAGCATCAATAGATTGGTGCAGGAAAGTTAATTGACTGTAAATACAGTAAGTCTCTTGACTGCCCTCCTCTCAGCTGACTGGCTTTGTGGTAATTCATGGCAATATATCAGTCTTAGAAAAGTGGTACTAATCTCTACTGCAACTGTATCTAACTTCTGTTGCTTAACTTTCATATAGCCACTTTGTAAGAAAGGCTTTGGTTATAGTCTATAATGTATTGTCCTTACTGTATATATTGCTACTATGTAATATCACTTCAAAGGCAGGGTTATGACTGAAGCTTATAACTGGTGCTGCTCTACTCACTGTACTGCTGTGTAGCTAGCTGTATATAGTGCAGTGTACACTTACAAAACCTTTCAGAGGGCTGCTTCCCTGACACCTCTCACTGCTATAACTGGGACTGAGAGGAGCTTTTACTTCTACAGCTGCATCAGTAGCTCTGATGACACGCTCTGCCTCACAGCTGTCACTCTACCAGCTGCTGCTCAGCCTTCCTGCTCTGACAGGGGAAGTCTTGGCTCTCAATTCTGGTTTCCAAACATAGGCCTATGCCCCAGGCAGCCTTCCTGTAAGTTGTGCAGCCTCACCTGCTACCTGCACAGCACCATCCTGCTCCTTACTGTTAGCTGTTCACCTAAGATGGCTGCCACCCAACTGCCAACAGTCCAGGCAGCCGGCTGTTAGCATGTCAGCTACAGCACATAATATATATTTAGATCTTTCTCTGCTGCAACTCACAAAGCACCCAGACAGGCTGCATTTTGTAGGGGTAAACAGGGCACAGAAGTCACTTAAATGTCCATGGCATATCTGATGGGGTGCCACATGTGTAACAGCAAACCTATTTGGAATGCTTTGTTACCTGTCTCCAGCCTTTTGTCTCTTGTGAAAGTCAGGAGACTGGTGGACATGCAGCAGCACAGCTGCAGAGAATTGTTAATTAGGGGAGTCTGGCTGTGCTGTGACTCTCATTGGCTCTTGTCTCTTATATATATGTTGTCTGTCTCTAACTCCCTGCTGGTCATAGTTCCTGGGTGCAGCAGGAGCCCTTGTCTCTAGGTTCTAGTAGTAGTCATGTATAGCTTTGTCTGATTATTCTGCTATCGTCCTCTGCAGTATTCCTGTGTTCAGCTCTGTGTAAGATACATAATTATCAGCATCCTACTCAGTTATTCCTGTGTCTAGCTTTGTGTTAGTTACACAATTATCGGCATCCAACTCTGTCTCGGTTGCATAATCTGTCTTGTTGCTTTTGTTATTTCTGCTAAAATTACTCGTCTTCTTGCTATACAGTCTAGTGTTTCCTCTGTTATCTATCTCTCCTGCATACCTTCAGTACTCCCACTGTCAGTGGCTCTGTCTCTTTGTTGTTTTGCTTAACTTCTTTCTCTAGTGTATTGTTTGTTTGTGTACTTTATGTACTCTCCTCACCCAAAAGTGGTCCAGCATTCGTGAGAGTACTGTGTTTAAGTGTCTATTGTTTGCTTTCCTGTATCTTGTCTTTTGGTCATTGACCTGGGTCACTCCGAGGTTAAGCTCACACTACCACCAGTAGCGTAAGTCCTGGTCGCATCCCAGTGCTGGTAGGCACATCATGCCTTATGTGAAAAGCAGCTATTATAGGCAAGAAGACCTGCTGGTGAGTTATGTGCATCTTAACCAGGGTATACAAGGGTCACTGCCCAGAAGATCTTCAGAAGCCATGGACCCTTTCAGAAAGAAGATCCTTCATTTGTAACAAGAATACAGTTCAGTACCTGACTTTTCTTAATTTAAAAAAAAAATAGATATTAAATGGTACAGTCCAGGTGCTGTTTGGTTTGTTATAGCCCAGAAGCTACTAAGCAAGGGAATAGTCAATTCAACTACAACAGAACAAATATACATTTGTAGTAATATAAGTCAATCAAGGCCTGTTCAGCTATTACGGTAATTCTTTTATTGGTGCCCCCTTTAGAAATGAAGGTCTACAAATGAAAGTATATAATTATCATATTCAATAACTCATAGAGGGGCAATCCCTTGAGTATGTGCTGTCCATCAAGCAGAATCAAATCACTCAAGTTAACATGGTATTTGGAGTGGTTACAGGGCCCAATTCAGCATGGAAAACAGGTACAAATGCATTCGCATGCTGGGGCCTTTTAAAGTGTGCGCACACGCAGAAGCCGCACTGCATGTGCGCACACTGTGAGATGCGTCGGCATCTCACATATGCAAATGTCACTGCCTGATTGACAGGCAGAGGCGTTTGCATGGCAGAAGGGGGCATTGCATCAATGATTCTTGGGCAGTGTTGCGGCATTGGGGGGGCATGGTACGGACAATGCAGGCATGTCTGGACAATTAGCAGGGCGGGCCACGACCCAAAAGATAACGGGTTGCCATCTGCCTTAGCAGCTAGGCTGTGTAGGCAGAGAGCAACCCTAAACATGCAAGAGAATCGCTGTTTGATCTGGAATCCGGGGTGGACTTGCCTTGTACTGGGCTTTCCCCCCACATGTAAGTGTAATGGTTGCAAATGTGTGATTTTTCATTATGACCCATGCTGAATTAGTCCCACAGTCCTATGTATCAGTGGAAGCTTTCAAAGGTCCAAAATTGGCTGGTAAAATCTGGAAGTTGGTCCAGGCACATAGACAGTAGTAATACAATCTTGGCCAGTGGGTGAAATAGGTGCACTTATGCTACATAAAAGTTGTAGCTTTTTCAAAGTGATTGGTGCTTGTCCTGATTTTCTGTTTATACCTATAGTAACATGTTTGCTTATTAACACCTGGCCATAATTAGCCATCCATTAATTATATACACATTTCAACAATATAAATCAATAAGGAGGCAACCTCATTTTAATAAACTTTTTCATTACCTCTTAAAATATATTTGATAAGTGAAAGTTTAGAAATTATATCTCTCTAATAAGTGGAACTTCTTGTTACTGTATGTAGGTCTGGTGTCCTAGAAATGGTCAAAAATGAAGGGGGGATAGAGAAAAATGTAAACAACAGCGAAATCACAAAAAGGGTCACATATGTTAAGCCCATATTAATGACTGTATTAAGTTCTAGTGCTTCGTTCAATACTTTTAGGTAAATGGAATTCATTTTAATTCATTTTAAACATCAAAACACTTCTGATTTGTATACATTTTTAAAGCAAACCCCCCTGATTCCTCCCTTCAGTGACCCCCCTTTTTCCATTTTAGTTACTGGGATGTGCTCTATTCCTCTAGTTCTATGAACTTTAGACATTTAGAATCTCCCTTATGATGTTCACTGAAGTGTTTTTGACTGACGCATTCTTGTAGTTTTTCAACATATTTAAGATTACATTAACATGTTAGCAAATATATAACAGGTGGTACAACAATATACCAAATTCTTAATCTTTCTCAAGGTTTCTCAAATTTGCTTATGGGAATACAGGTAGATTTATTGCTTATATGGTTATAGTCAAACATCTGTCACCCCCCACACTTGTAAAAGCCTTTTGGTTTTGGTTGAAGCCACAAGACATTCTGAGTGTTGTCTCTTTTGGTGTCTAGAGGTTTCAGAAAACTTGGGGCCAATAGGGTCCTCAGGGATTTATTCTTATGGAAGATAAACATTGGCTTGGAAGGGATAATATAATTTAACAAGTGATCATGTTTCAGAATATTATAGTTCTGTATAATGTTTTTAATCTCTGAACAGTGGTTGTTATAAGTAGTGATGAGTGGGTTCGGTTCCTCGGAATCCAAATCCCCCCAAACTTCACCCATTTTACACAGTTCCGAGGCAGACTCGGATCCTCCAGCCTTGCTCGGTTAACCCGAGCGCGCCTGAACGTCATCATCCCGCTGTCGTATTCTCACGAGATTCGTATTCTATATAAGGAGCCCCGCGTCGCCGCCATTTTCACTCGTGCATTGGAGATGATAGGGAGAGGACGTGCAGCGTTCTCTCAGTTGTGTTCAGTGTGCTGCAAATATCTGTGCTCAGTGTGCTGCAAATATCTGTGCTCAGTGTGCTGAAAATATCTATGTTCTCTGCCTGAAAAATGCTCCAAATCTGTGCTGCATTGTAGTATATAGTAGGAGGACAGTGCAGAATTTTGCTGACCAGTGACCACCAGTATTATATCAGTACGGTACAGTAGTCCACTGCTCTACCTACCTCTGTGTCGTCAAGTATACTATCCATCCATACCTGTGGTGCATTTTAGTTGTGCGCAGTATATATAGTAGGAGGACAGTGCATAATTTTGCTGACCTCCAGTATATAATATATAGCAGTACGGTACAGTAATCCACTGCTCTACCTACCTCTGTGTCATCAAGTATACTATCCATCCATACCTGTGGTGCATTTAAGTTGTGCACAGTATATATAGTAGGAGGACAATGCATAATTGTGCTGACCACCAGTACATAATATATAGCAGTATGGTACAGTAGTCCACTGCTCTACCTACCACTGTGTCATCAAGTATACTATCCATCCATACCTGTGGTGCATTTAAGTTGTGCACAGTATATATAGTAGGCGGACAGTGCATAATATTGCTGACAACCAGTATATAATATATAGCAGTACGGTACAGTAGTCCACTGCTCTACCTACCTCTGTGTTGTCAAGTATACTATCCATCCATACCTGTGGTGCATTTAAGTTGTGTGTAGTATATATAGTAGGAGGACAGTGCATAATTGTGCTGACCACCAGTATATAATATATAGCAGTACGGTACAGTAGTCCACTGCTCTACCTACCTCTGTGTCATCAAGTATACTATCCATCCATACCTGTGGTGCATTTAAGTTGTGCACAGTGTATATAGCAGGAGGACAGTGCATAATATTGCTGACCACCAGTATATAATATATAGCAGTACGGTACAGTAGTCCACTGCTCTACCTACCTCTGTGTCGTCAAGTGTACTATCCATCCATACCTGTGGAGCATTTAAGTTGTGTGCAGTATATATAGTAGGAGGACAGTGTATAATTTTGCTGACCACCATTATATAATATATAGCAGTACGGTACAGTAGTCCACTGCTCTACCTACCCCTGTGTCGTCAAGTATACTATCCATCCATACCTGTGGTGCATTTAAGTTGTGCCTAGTATATATAGTAGGAGGACAGTGTATAATTTTGCTGACCACCAGTATATAATATATAGCAGTACGGTACAGTAGGCCATTGCTATTGATATATTACTGGCATATAATTCCACACATTAACAAATGGAGAACAAAAATGTGGAGGGTAAAATAGGGAAAGATCAAGATTCCATCTCGTGCTGAAGCTGCGGCCACTAGTCATGGCTGAGACGATTAAATGCCATCAACATCGTCTGCCAAGGCCGATGCCTAATGTTATAGTAGAGAGCATGTAAAATCCAAAAAACAAAAGTTCAGTAAAATGACCCAAAAATCAAAATTAAAAGCGTCTGATGAGAAGCGTAAACTTGCCAATATGCCATTTACGACACGGAATGGCAAGGAACGGCTGAGGCCCTGGCCTATGTTCATGGCTAGTGGTTCAGATTCACACGAGGATAGAAGCACTCATCCTTTCGCTAGAAAAATGAAAAGACTGAAGCTGGCAAAAGCACAGCAAAGAACTGTGCATTATTCTAAATCACAAATCCCCAAGGAGAGTCCAATTGTGTCGGTTGCGATGCCTGACCTTCCCAACACTGGACGGGAAGAGGTGGCACCTTCCACCATTTGCACGCTCCCTGCAAGTGCTGGAAGGAGCACCTGCAGTACAGTTCCTGATAGTCAAATTGAAGATGTCACTGTTGAAGTACACCAGGATGAGGATATGGGTGTTGCTGGCGCTGAGGAGGAAATTGACAAGGAGGATTCTGATGGTGAGGTGGTTTGTTTAAGTCAGGCACCCGGGGAGACACCTGTTGTCCGTGGGATGAATATGGCCATTGACATGCCTGGTCAAATTACAAAAAAAATCACCTCTTCGGTGTGGAATTATTTTAACAGAAATGCGGACAACAGGTGTCAATCCGTGTGTCGCCTTTGTCAAGCTGTAATAAGTAGGGGTAAGGACATTAACCACCTCGGAACATCCTCCCTTATACGTCACCTGGAGCACATTCATCAGAAGTCATTACAAGTTCAAAAACTTTGGTGACTGCGGAAGCAGTCCACTGCCAACTAAATCCCTTCCTCTTGTAACCAAGCTCCTGCAAACGACACCACCAACTCCCTCAGTGTCAATTTCCTCCTTAGACAGGAAATCCAATAGTCCTGCAGGCCATGTTACTGTCAAGTCTGACGAGTCCTCTCTTGCCTGGGATTCCTCCGATGCATCCTTGAGTGTAATGCCTACTTCTGCTGGTGCTGCTGTTGTTGCTGCTGGTAGTCGATCGCATCCCAGAGGGGAAGTCGGAAGACCACTTGTACTACTTCCAGTAAGCAATTGACTGTCCAACAGTCCTTTGCGAGGAAGATGAAATATCACAGCAGTCATCCTGCTGCAAAGCGGAAAACTCAGGCCTTGGCAGCCTGGGCGGTGTTAAACGTGTTTCCGGTATCCACCGTTAATTCACAGGAAACTAGAGAATTGCTTGAGGTACTGTGTCCCCGGTACCAAATACCATCTAGGTTCCATTTGTCTAGGCATGCGATACCGAGAATGTACACAGACCTCAGAAAAAGAGTCACCAGTGTCCTAAAAAATGCAGTTGTACCCAATGTCCACTTAACCATTGACATGTGGACAAGTGGAGCAGTGCAGACTAAGGACTATATGACTGTAACAGCCCACTGGGTAGATGTATGGCCTCCCGCAGCAACAACAGCAGCAGCACCAGTAGCAGCATCTCACAAACGCCAACTCGTTCCTAGGCAGGCAACGCTTTGTATCACCACTTTCCATAAGAGGCACACAGCTGACAACCTCTTACGGAAACTGAGGAACATCATCACAGAATGGTTTACCCCAATTGGACTCTCCTGGGGATTTGTGACATCGGACAACGCCACCAAAATTGTGCGTGCATTACATGTCGGCAAATTCCAGCACATCCCATGTTTTGCACATACATTGAATTTGGTGGTGCAGAAATATTTAAAAAACAACAGGGGCGTGCAAGAGAAACTGTCGGTGGCCCGAAGAATAGCAGGACACTTTCGGCATTTAGCCACCGCGTGCCGAAGACTGGAGCACCAGCAAACACTCCTGAACCTGCCCCGCCATCATCTGAAGCAAGAGGTGGTAACGAGGTGGAATTCAACCCTCTATATGCTTCAGAGGATGGAGGAGCAGCAAAAGTCCTTTCAAGCCTATACAGCTACCTACGATATAGGCAAAGGAGGGGGAATGCACCTGACTCAAGCGCAGTGGAGAATGATTTCAACGTTGTGCAAGGTTCTGCAACCCTTTGAACTTGCCACACGTGAAGTCAGTTCAGACACTGCCAGCCTGAGTCAGGTCATTCCCCTCATCAGGCTTTTGCAGAAGAAGCTGGATAGATTGAAGGAGGAGCTAAAACAGAGCGATTCCGCTAGGCATGTGGGACTTGTGGATGGAGCCCTTAATTCGCTTAACCAGGATTCACGGGTGGTCAATCTGTTGAAATCAGAGCACTACATTTTGGCCACCGTGCTCGATCCTAGGTTTAAAGCCTATGTTGTATCTCTCTTTCCGGCAGACACAAGTCTGCAGAGGTTCAAAGACCTGCTGGTGAGAAAATTGTCTAGTCAAGCAGAACGTGACCCGTCAACAGCTCCTCCTTCACATTCTCCCGCAACTGGGGGTGCGAGGAAAAGGCTAAGAATTCCGAGCCCACCCGCTGGCGGTGATGCAGGGCAGTCTGGAGCGAGTGCTGACATCTGGTCCAGACTGAAGGACCTGCCACTCCTAGATGGGCCAGGAGTTTGTGTCGGCCACTTGGGTCGCATAGCTTAGCCATCCAGCGACCTTGGTGCACCTCTTTTTTTTTTGCATCATGTGCTGTTTGGGTACTATTTTTTGAAGTGCCATCCTGTCTGACACTGCAATGCCACTCCTAGATGGGCCAGGTGTTTGTGTAGGCCACTTGGGTCGCTTAGCTTAGTCACACATCTACCTAATTGCGCCTCTTTTTTTCTTTGCATCATGTGCTGTTTGGGGACTATTTTTTAAATCTGCCATCCTGTCTGACACTGCAGTGCCACTCCTAGATGGGCCAGGTGTTTGTGACAGCCACTTGGGTCACTTAGCTTAGTCACACAGCTACCTCATTGCACCTCTTTTTTTCTTTGCATCATGTGCTGTTTGGGGACTATTTTTTAAATCTGCCATCCTGTCTGACACTGCAGTGCCACTCCTAGATGGGCCAGGTGTTTGTGTCGGCCACTTGGGTCACTTAGCTTAGCCATCCAGCGACCTTGGTGCACCTCTTTTTTTCTTTGCATCATGTGCTGTTTGGGGACTATTTTTTAAATCTGCCATCCTGTCTGACACTGCAGTGCCACTCCTAGATGGGCCAGGTGTTTGTGTCAGCCACGTGGGTCGCTTAGCTTAGTCACACAGCTACCTCATTGCACCTCTTTTTTTCTTTGCATCATGTGCTGTTTGTTTTGTTTTTTTTTAAATCTGCCATCCTGTCTAACACTACAGTGCCACTCCTAGATGGGCCAGGTGTTTGTGTCGGCCACTTGGGTCATTTAGCTTAGTCATCCAGCGACCTCGGTGCAAATTTTAGGACTAAAAATAACATTGTGAGGTGTGAGGTGTTCAGAATAGACTGGGAATGAGTGGAAATTATGGTTATTGAGGTTAATAATACTATGGGATCAAAATGACCCCCAAATTCTATGATTTAAGCTGTTTTTGAGGGTTTTTTGTAAAAAAACACCTTAATCCAAAACACACCCGAATCCGACAAATAAATTTCAGGGAGGTTTTGCCAAAACGCGTCCGAATCCAAAACACGGCCGCGGAACCAAATCCTAAACCAAAACACAAAACACGAAAAATGTCCGGTGCACATCACTAGTTATAAGTAACTATACATGCTACTTCCCTCTCTTTATCAATTGTTTTTCTATTATTGTTTTGCTGTTTCAGGAGATCTCCACTGACAGATCTAACTTTTTCGACAGCTCATGATTCAGGATAACCCTGTTGTGGGAAAGATTTAATCATTTCTTCTTCTTTCTCAAAGATACAGTATTAATTTCAGGACAGTTTCTCCTCAACTGGAGTAATTGTCTTTTAGGGATGTTCTTCTTCCAATGGCAATAGTGCTCACTGTCATAATGCAGATACGCATTAGTCACCACTTCTTTGGAATAGTTTGATGTACATATCCTTTTGTCTATGACTTCAAGGGTCAGGTCCAGTAAGTTCATCTGGCTCATCTAAAAGAATGGGTAAATTGAAGATTGTAGGAATTAAAATTAACCCATATTGTATTTGTCTAAGATTTTTTTATTTTAAACTAATCTTTTAAAAAAGTATCTTAAACTTATGTTGTTGCAACGTATTGTATATGATACAAAAAAAAAACTTTGATATCGTGAGCCATTTCGATAAAAAAACATTTTCCCCCAATTGGATCAAACAGGATTGTATCCTTTTTCCCATTTGGGAACACCAGGACAAGACGCTTTCATAATTTTTGTACATTTGACTAAAGCTGCAGGTGAAGGACTATCAGTGATGCATAGAATTATTGTACACATTATGGTGAATTCAAGGAAAGAGGTACCAAGAATCAACTAAACTGATAAATGTTAAGAAAGTATTTCCATTAGCAAAGTGTCAACATTTGGGAAGACTGGTAAAAAATGGTTTACGTAGTGACAAAAGTAAGAAAAATGTCAAAAAATAAAGATTATCATATAACGACCATAGAGGACTAGGTACACACCGAACCCAACAACCCAAATCAGATGGTACTCAACCTCTCCCATTGGTGTAGCTCGGTGAGAACCTGGTCACATATTGCCATTTCCATCCCCTTCAGGTAAAAGTGTCAAGAAGAAAAAAATAATTGTTACACAGAATGAAAGCAGTCTGAAGAAAAGTTGATGCCCCTCCATTAGGTCACCATAAGTATTTAGTCTAGTTGAAAAAGCTTGCAAGACTTTAAACATCCAGAGTCAAAAATGCACAAGACACCTTCCATTCAATATACTGAATAATTAGTGAATGAGTGGTGCTTTTGGTAATGAGTGGTGCTTTTGGTGTAAGACCTTAGGATAGAGACACAGGGTTACAGAATAGAATAAAAAAAAAACATCAATTAGAGGATAAAGAATTAATATCAGAAGTGAGGGATTTGTGAATTGTAGGTAAATGATAAAAAATAGGCACTGAATGGTGAACAGAAAAAAAGAACCAGAATTCCTCCCTTGACCCCATCTGTTATTATGTGGGATCAACTGCTACTGTAATTTATATAGAATAATAGATAATCAAGTTGTCTCATAGCTTATTCTATGTAGTCAGCTCTATTTTAGACTACAAAACTCCCCCCTTTTATCTCCCTCATTAATAATAATTGAGACATCTCTCATCAGGATGTTGATAACTTTCCTCGCCCATTTATTCCTAATGGATCCTATATGTGTATACATATTCTTAAAATCATTGAAATTTGTTTTAGAAAATCTCTCCAGACTTGTTTCTTTTGATTTTTTGAAATAGAATTCAGATTTATGTTTGAACTTTCTTCCATTTCTATTGATATTAAAGATCTTTTCTATCGCAATAATTTATTTTTACCTTGTGAAGCCTGTACAGGTTTTTAAAGTACAGTAAGTTGCCGCTTTAATCATAAAAGTGAATGCTTTTATTTTAACACAGAATGTATCTCTTTTAATTTGAATTTGGCTGTTGCATATTTATTGATATTGTTTGCATCTCTTGTTTAATTGTTTGCATTTTTGCCTTCTTTTTCTATTATATTTACATTAAAAAACTTACAGTATGTCTGTCTTACTCAGGCAACATCTTTAACGAGGTCCTTAAACTTTAGTTGCATTGCAAGTTATGCTGAATTGAGAGTAGCACAAGGCCATAAATCTGCTGTTGGCTCATCATTGATCTCAAGGAGTTTTTAATCAAAGTTAGCTTGCTGAAAGTTCTCTCCCCCTCAGCCACAGATAGTGGAAAGATAGAAAATATTTTCAATAAAATGTAACCTTCTCCAAATATCCCTTGAAGCTGTAGGTTGACAAGTCCAGCAGTTCCAAATAGCAGGGAAATGTGACATAATACGCTTTCCTAAGATGATGTAGCTCACTAACTAAAGTTTCTGTCACATTTTGCAGACTAGGAAACAAAATTTTAGTTGATTTTTAAACTATTAATTTTACTGTTCTCAGCTTCAAATTAGGACCATATACTGTAAACACTGAATACATATTATATGGCTTTAAATCAATGATAAAATTAAATTGTATGCAATCTAAATAGGAAAATAGTAACTCTGAATATGGGCCCTCATTCCGAGTTGATCGTTCGCAAGGCGATTTTAGCAGAGTTGCTCACGCTAAGCTGCCGCCTACTGGGAGTGTATCTTAGCATCTTAAAATTGCGAACGATGTATTCGCAATATTGCGATTACAAACTACTTAGCAGTTTCAGAGTAGCTCCACACTTACTCGGCATCTGCGGTCAGTTCAGTGCTTGTCGTTCCAGGTTTGACGTCACAAACACACCCAGCGTTCGCCCAGACACTCCCCCGTTTCCCCGGCCACTCCTGCGTTTTTTCCGGAAACGGTAGCGTTTTTTCCCGCACGCCCATAAAACGGCCTGTTTCCGCCCAGTAACACCCATTTCCTGTCAATCACACTACGATCGCCGGAGCGATGAAAAAGCAGTGAGTAAAAATACTATCTCCATTGTAAAATTACTTGGCGCAGTCGCAGTGCGAATATTGCGCATGCGTACTAAGCAGAATTTCACTGCGATGCGATGAAAAATACCGAGCGAACGACTCGGAATGAGGGCCCTGGTTTCAGTACATTTTTCATGTTTCTTTATCTGCTTAGTTTAGCCAAAAAGTTGTTTGGTTCAATAGATACTGTAGGCCAGGCAACTTAATTGCTAAATAGCAGCAATAGCCATAGATATTGCTCTAGTTTACATGTCTGTCCACAAAACATTGCAACACTATTACCTGGAACATTGACAGCAAATGTGTTCTAAATGAAGATAAAATATATTAATGCCTACAGCATCTGAGTGTGTATTTTGATAATATCTGAGACATATTTATGTTTGATTATAGGAAATATGAAAATTAATATCTGAAAATACAGTATAAAGCAATATCTATTATTATGCAAATTATTCTTAAATGAATCAATGATTTAACAGTTAATTGATTAAATATGAATCATCACTAATAATGCTCTAGACCTGGGACAGATTGGGATAAAAAACCAGCCCAGAAAATTTGTGAAACATACTAATGGGGGTGCGGTCTGATGATGGGGCGAAGTCTGTTGAGGTGTGCAGGATTATAGGGCCTGATTGTATGCAATTGCGTCCTTCCTTGCATCTTTTGCTGCAGACCAGGGATCCAGCTTGTTGTTTTTTTTTGTCTGATATTTATAAACTCTGAAACCACTGCAATATGGTTTTCACCATTGTGTAGGTAATTTTCCCAGGCAGGTTTTAGGCTAAGTATCATCACAATCAGTCATCAAGGGCTGTGTGCAGAGCTCCATGGGGAGGGGTCCCCTGCACTGCTCTCAGAAAATTGTTGTTGATAGGCATACGTGCCTCAGTAGCGATTGATCAGAAAATGTTGTCGTACATGTGTATTATGTAGCATGATAGACTTATTCATAGGTAGCAAGCCACAGCAGTGTGGACAATATGGGTTTAAAATATCCGGTCACAGCAGCATAGGACTCAGATCATTCACCTTGATAAAGTCCCCAGGAGGGGAGGAAATGCATCGGTGTACAGGACCCACTGGCACAATTGCAGGACCAGACCCAGAATACCATCTGTATACATTGATGTAATAACCGGGATTCCACCTGATCTATGCCTGTTTTGAACTGTATGTTAGCAGTTACAACTTATCTTGTAATTGTCCGAATTGCACGCCATATGTGGACACCTGTTTTTTATTGTGGACTGTGGAATATTCAAGCATAAACAGATGCTATACTGTGTTAATGTTAAGAATTTTATTGCATTTTATATTAAAAACTATACTTCACTCTCTTCCTCTGTTTCTCTTTTTACATACCACTCTTTCTCTGTTTACATACCACATGACTGGAGATTCATTGATAGAGATGAAAGTGAAGGAGATCCTCAATAAGCGCTGGTAAAGTTTATTGTTGTCTCGTTGTGTGTGGAGTATTCAGATGAGAGGTGGAGGAGACCTATTTTTTGGCAACTTTTCTAACTAGCTGCTCTTGCGCACCCATTCTTACTTCACATATTCTTTATTACATTGTCTTCAGTGCTACTGTCTGCCACTGTCTGGTGCAGGGAACCCATACTGGGTCACAGCACTGGACACTTGCTGGTGTAGTAGTACTAGCGCTGGGATCAGCCACTTGATCCCAGTGCTGTCCCGCTGATTGTCCAGCAGAGGATACAGATCCCCTGAGCACTGCTTTGTTGTGCCCTGCGATGCTGGGCACATTTCCACACATGCAATGCACATCATCTGTGACAGTGGCAATCCTTTCTTCAAGGCACTTGGGTGGTGACTGCATGCCAATAGAAACATATTTCTGTCTGTCATTTTATTAAAGGGATGAGCGGGTTCGGTTCCCTGAAAGCCAAACCCGCCCCAAACTTGGAGATCCGAGCCCGGATCCGAGTCAGGCTCAGTTTTGCATGCCTGACTCGGATGCAAAAACAAGACAAAACATCATCATGTCGGATCTTGTGGGTTTTGGATTCTATATATAGTCCCGGTGATCGACACCATCTTCTCTCCAGACTTGGAGAGTGCACAGTAAGGAAGTGTTCCTTCTGTGCTGCTAGGGAAGGAGCATGCAAGAATAGAGCAAGGAGGGGCAGGAGATAGCAGAGGGGGCAGGAGAGGGGTTGTTTTGCAAGAGAGTTGAGTTGGGTGCTTGGGTGTGCTGTCACTGTGTTAGGGCTCTGCGTAGTAGCATACTGTGGCTGTGTATAGGACCAGGTGTTCTCTGTCTATAAGGTGCTGTGAACTGCTCTAAACTACTGCTGTATATCCTCTGTATGTGATACAAAGCAAAAAATATATTTATATTGGTGCGTCACTTTGACTACTAGTACTGCAGCTTCTGTACACTGCTGCTATAAATCTTTGTATGATCCAGAGCAAAAAACATATTTGTGCATCACTCAGTGATGACTACCATTAATGTCATACACTACTGATATATATCTGTGTGTAATCCAAAGCAAAAAATATATCCCTATTGGTGCATCACTCAGTGACGACTACTAGTACTGCCGTAAACTTCTACTATATATTTGTGTGTGTTCCAAAGCAAAAAATATATTTCTATTGTTGTGTCACTCATTGATGACTACGAGTACTGCCGTACACTACTGCTATATATCTGTGTGTGTTCCAAAGCAAAAAATATATTTCTATTGTGTCACTCATTGATGACTACTAGTACTGCCGTACTCTACTGCTATATATCTGTGTGTGATCCAAAGTAAAAAATATATTTTTATTGGTGCGTCACTCTGACTTCTAGTACTGTGGCTTCCATGCACTACTACTATATATCTGTGTGTAAGCCAAAGCAAAAAATATATCCCTATTGGTGCATCACTCAGTGACGACTACTAGTACTGCTGTACACTACTGCTATATATCTGTGTGTGATCCAAAGCAAAAAAATATATTTCTATTGGTGTGTCACTCAGTGACTACTAGCACTGTGGCTGCCATACATTACTGCTATATATCTGTGTGTGATCCATAGCAAAAAATATATTTCTATTGGTGCGTCACTCAGTGATGACTACCAGTACTACTGTACACTACTGCTATATATCCGCACTCAGTGTGTGATAAATGGATGTAAAACAAGTGAAAGTTCAGGAACCACTTGCTACTACTACTGCTGATGCTGCTGCCACCAGTTGTCACAACAATGCAATTCCGTTAACGTCATCGGCTAAGGCCGATGACCAATGGCATACATGGCATATAAATTCAAGGAAGCAATAGTTGAAGGTTACAAAAAAAATTTAAGTTAGCTGAAGGGAACCGTAAAATTGGCAATATGTTATTCACTATATGAAGTGGCAAGGAAAAGCTTTGTTTATGACTGGTGGTTCTGCAGCTCATAATGATAATGTAAGCCCTCCTCCATGTAGAAGAGCTAAATAAAGGAAACTTGTAAATGCACAGGAACCAAGTGTGCCTTCAAAAATATCACAGATTCCCAAGGAGAGTCCAAGTGGGTCTGCGGTTGCCATGTCTAACCATACTGTACCGGAAGAGGAGGCTCCTTCTTCCATTTGCACACCCTTTGCAAGTGCTGAGAGAAGTGCCATTCCACGTGCTGTCATTGAGATTGAGGATGTCACTGTAGAAATACACCAGAATGAAGAGGATATTGTTGTAGCTGGCACTGAGGAGGAAGTTGATGATGAGGCCATGTGGTTTGTTTGAATAAGGCACAAGGGGAGACAGTTGTTGGCCATGGGAAGAAAAAGCCTATTGTCATTACTGGGCAAAATACCAAAAAATCCACCTCTTTGGTGTGGAATTATTTCTCCACAAATCTGGACAACAAGTGTCCTGCCATATGTAGCCTATGTAAATCCATAGTGAGTAGGGGTAAGGACGTTAACCACCTAGGAACATCTTCCCTTATATGTCACTTGCAACGCATTTATCAAAAGTCATTGTCAAGTTCGTAAACTTTATTTAGGAGTGTGACCATTCTAGTGACACCTAGCTCCCTTTCTTTTGTTGTATCCAAGCACCTGCAATCCACACCACCAACAACACTCATCATCAATTTCCTCCTCAATCAGGATAATGGGTAGTCCTGTAGGCAATGTCATAGGCATGACTGACTCCTCTCTTATCCAGTATTCCTCCAGAGGATCCTTGAGTGCTATACCTACTGATGCTTCTGCTGTTGTTGCTGCTGGGGGTCGATCTTCATCCCAGAAGGGGAGAAGGAGGACCACTTGTACTACTGTAACAAAGCATTTGACTGTTCAATAGTCCTTTGTGAGGAAGATGAAATATGACAGCAGTCACCCTGTTGCAAAGCGGATTACTGAGGCCATAACAACTATGCTGCAGTACCAAATCACATCTAGATTCCACTTCACTAGTAATTCCTAGACTGTACAAAGACATAACAAAAAGTGTCATTAGTGCCATCAGAAATGCCGTTGTATCCACTGTCCACTTAACCACGAACATGTGGACAAGTGGAACAAAGCAAACTAAGGACTACATGACTGTGGCAGCCCACTGGGTAGATGTATTGCCTTCCACAGCAACAACAGCAGCAGAACCAGTAGCATCTGTCAAATGCTAACTCATTCCTAGACAGGCTATGCTGTGTATCACCGGTTTCAGTAAGAGGCACACTGATAAGAACCTCTTAGAGAAACTAAGGGACATCATTGCACAATGGCTTACCCCACTTGGACTCTTCCCGGGATTTGTGATATCTGACAATGCCACCAATATATTGAGAGCTTTACATCGCTGTTTAGGGGGTGCGGTCTGGCCAACGCAGTTGTGGCCGGACCATTGGGGGGCAGGCCACGGTGGCTGAGTGACGTCTCACGCAACTGCTGCGGCCAGTGGCAGCGACAATCAACTCCCGGCCAGCCACAGGAGCTGCGCTTGCCGGGAGTTACTGCACAAATACAAAAGCATCACCGCTGTGCAATGCTTTTGTATTTGTGCAAGGGGGGGGGGACTGACATGCGGGGCTGATTAGCCCTGTGCTGGGCGTCCCGCCGCATGTCAGGGAAGATGTTCGTAGCTGTGCTAAACTTAGCACAGCTACGATCAACTCGGAATGACCCCCTATGTACTTGGAAGAGCAGCAAAAGGCCATTCAAGCCTACACATCCACCTATGACATAAGGAAAGGAGTGGGAATGCACCTGACTCAATCACTGTGGAGAATGATTTCCATGTTGTTTAAGGTTCTCAACAACTTTGAACTTGCATCAAGTGAAGTTACAGTAGTTCAGACACTACCAGCCTGAGTCAGGTAATTCCGATCATCAGGCTTTTGCAAAAGCAGCTGCATAAAGTGAAGGAGGAGCTTAAATGGAGCAATTATGCAAAGTATGTTGGACTTGTGGATGATGCCCCTCATTCGCTTTGCCAGGATTCAAGGGTGGTCAATCTTTTGAAATCATAGCACCTTTCCATACTTCATAAAGGGGGGATGGAGTGGGAAGGTGACACAATGGCTGTGACAGAACACAGGGGGGTGTAACTCTGACAGAACGCAGAGGAGTGTGTGAAAAGTGACAGAACATGGGGGGGTGAAACAGTGACAGAACACAGAGGTGGGTGTGTGAAATAGTGACAGATCACAGAGAAGGGCTTAAATTGTGACAGTATAATGTCTGGAACAGAACATGGGTGGTGTGAAACAGTTAAAAAACATGGAGGGTGAAATAGCGACAAAACACAGAGGGGGGTTGAAAAAGTGAAAAGAACACAGTGGGTGGCACAATGGCTGAGGCAGAACACAAATAGGGGTAAAATAGGGACAGAACACAGAGGAGGCATGTGAAATAGTGACATTACATGCGGGGGAATAGTGACATAACACAAAGGGGGTGAAATAGTGACAGAACACAGGGGGGATGGAATAGTAACAGAACACAAGGAGGGTGAAATACTGACAGAACACAGTGTGGGTGGGTGGAATAGTAAGAGAACAGAGGGGGGTGACACAATAGCTGGGATAAAATGGGTGGGTGGTGAAACAGTGAGAGAACACTGATCACAGAGTCCCAGTGGGTATGCTAATATAACATACAGTATACCAACTAACATTTATATGGGATATAATTATTATAATCAGGTGCTCTAGGATATCAAGCTAAATATTAACACACAGAATCACCTCTATATGTCTGGATGTATATGTGGCAGCTCCCATATAAGTATTCTGCAGTACTTAAATATACATAAAAAATAAATAGTAACCAAAGGGAGCACTCTTATTTAAATTGAATTTGCCAAAGGCAATTTATTATATGTACATATATTATACTTCTAAAATGCAACAATCAAGGTTTAAACACTGTTTAAATATAGCTCTGCTTAATAGCATGTAATTATCAGCACACAATACCAGCTTAAAGATCCACAATGTAGACATAATTCTTGTGGTAATTGCTTTGATTGTTAGCAACCAATATAGAGAGTCTCGGCATTTAATTCCAAACATAGGTGGAACGCACAAAGGTGAATTTGACTGGTATCTCTCCAGAGAAAGCCCTCAGAGCAAGCGCTATGCTACCACCTTCCTGACCGCAGAAGATGGATGCTCACCGCTGGTACAGTGGGTCCAGCCAGGACCGGCAATCTTTATACTGTGTCCGTTTGTATAGCGGGAGCGGCGGTATGAGGGCAGTTAACAGGGAGGGGGGGCATAGCTCTGTGTGCAGGGCTTAAACAATTTAAGTATGTGAGAGTTCTCCCATTTAGGGTAGCTGCTTACCGCTGGATCACTTGGTCTGACTCGGACCGGCAGGAAATTTTCTGTGTCCATATGCTAATCTAGCCGCTTACACCCCCATGCCCTCCTCCTGTCCAATAAACTGAAGCGCTCCACAGGATCAGTATGATTTACCACCGCTCAGGATGCCGAATGTCATCATGCCAACATCAGCATCCCGAGCGGCGGACTGCTGGCAGGGGGGATGAGTGCAACTAAGCCCCTTGTGGGCTTGCTGTGCTCACCATGCTGTGGTCTCGGTAGGAAGCTTTGCTCACCACAGGTTCTATTCTCCCTCTATGTGTGTCATGGACAACCATAGAGGTGGAAGCCCCTACCTTGCCGGTATACCAGCGACGGTATGGTGTCCCTGTCATCCCGGCGTCTGCATTATGACTTATGGGATCCCGACTATTGGTATGCTAACCACATACCCTGCTCTGGGATGCTAATTTCTAGCTCCGGTGCTGCCTGTGTCTGCCCACGGCGGCCGTGATGCTGCCATGTATAACTGGCTGACTTACTGGGGCCCAGGAGGCCGTGCTTCCTATTATGCACTGATGAGCACAGCTGTGGGACACTGGGGGCTTCATGGAGGCTGCGGAGGGGCAAGGTGTGGCCAGCCACAGTAGCAATATGAGGTGATGCGGGGTGTAAGGTGGTGGAGCTTACTGCAATCTAGCTAGGGGGTTGTTGAAGCTTGAACAGCTGCACTGTAAGTGCCCAATAAAGTGTATAGCTGCCACACTTTATATCCACCCAGCTGGACCTAAGCACAGGGATGCAGAGCAGGGAGAGCACCTCTCAAGCCTAGCACCACCCAGCCTTGCATTCCTTTGCTGAGTGTGTAGCACCGGGCCTGTATGCTCAGATTTAAGTTAAAACAATACAAAATTAATAATGTCCCCCTAAATATTATGCACACATTTAAGTTAAATAACCACTAATTACACATATAACTTAACATACTTTCAATATAATGACAGACAGAAGTTGTTTTTTTCACACATTTTACTAAACTCAAAACCAAATAAAAAATATACACAAATGTCAAACATAAATAAAACAAAATAATTTGCTCGGCCCATAAATTCCTCTGCCCTGACCTGCCCGTTTAGCTGCACCACCATGTGAGTGCAGGCTGTGCTTTGGAATAGTGGTTGGGGATGCAATTTGTGGGGAGTTAGTGAGGCTGATTATTGAGGAAATGCTAGGTGCTTTGATTGTGGCCCTTTGCCTTGCATGATCCCTTTGAAGGTGTCAGGAATCTGCATTCTCCATCGCATCACTACTGTGGAACTACAGGTTCCAGCAGTTCAGTTCAGTTCCAGTTCCAGTTTTCAGTCTACTGCAGCCTGGAGTACACAGTGCTTCAGCTAACTCACAGCTGATCTGAACACCCAATCCAGCGGGGTGTGTTCTCACAGATGCAACATCCAATCATCACAGACCAAGGGGTATAAACTCCAGTTCCTGGCTCAATCTCATCGTCTTGGACAACACGTCACATTCTGTGAACAGGCGTCTCCTGTTTGCAGTCCTCTGTCTGCAGAGATACCCCTGTGTATTAGACCTGTGGAACTACAGGTCCCAGCAGTTCCATTCCAGCTTTCCTACGTGTCACATTCGGTGTACAAGTTCTCCTGGTTCCTGTGTTCCTGTTTCCAGTGGTTTCCTTGTTGTCATTCTTCAGTCTTCAGTTTGCTATGAACTCCAGCCACAGTTTGCCACAACAACTAGCAGTAAGAGACTTTCTTCAGGTGTTCTTCCATTACTCAGCCTGTGCACCTGATTACCAGCATCTAGCATTGTGCATTGCATTCAGCACTTAACAACTTGCTGTGTTAGAACTGTCTCCTGCTAGGGCCTTGCTTGCCTTAAAGACGTGTGCTTCTACAGAGACTGTGTGCTTTGATTGCTGTTTGTTATATATCGGAGTTTTGTTTGCTGCATCTGATTTCATTATTGCCTTATCATTTATATCAAGTTACAAGTTCATCTTCATTGCTCATTTGTTACCAGTGACTTTTGAAATATTCATTTATCGGATTAAGTTATTATTCATTGTTCCTGTCATCCGTTATCCCTGTGTGATAATAAATATCAAGCGCACATGCGCTGAACTTTTTGTCAGTGTCCCCGTTTCCTCTATCACTCCTACACTGATCCACTAGTGCCCCCTCCGGGGACAGACAAAGTTACAGAATCCTGACAGTAGGCTGATAAGGGCCTCTACGTTTACCCCCTAATAGCCTATCTAATCTCTTGCAGGTGCATATATCTGTTGTGGGCCATAATCTTTCTGGTGCCCTCTGCCACTCTGTTTACATTGCTGACTTTCCTCAGTTAACTTCAAAAGGCATTCATGTGGAGTGTTTGAAAGATCATAAAGTTCATCTGGATTTGCTGAAATGACTGTAGGGACTGTGCCATCTCTTCAAAAGTTTTGCAGAGGTGTTTGTGTGAAAAGAGGGTATTAATGGTAAGTAAACATACTTGTACTGAACAAAAAACACATTGCTTTAAGTTTCTTTTATACATATTAGTGTGTTATAAGCATTAGGCTATAATTTTGTAGTTAAAATCATAGATGCAGGTAATAATGTCACAATGGTAATAGCATTAAAGTTTTGTGACAATATAGTTGTAATACAGAGGCCACCTGACCCATGTGATGATTGTAATTTCATATTATTTTTTTCTGTTTAAGTCTCACCAGCCTCATCTTCCATTTGTGTTAATCTTTTGGCTGTAAACTTCTTCCCTTGTGGTGTGCTGGGAGAACAAAAATTTAGTTTTAGTGGTGTTTCTCAGTGTAAAATACATGTACTATGGGGGTTACTCAGGTGGCATCACAATGTTACTGCATTTTCCTGTCTTTAGAGCCATTGATCATGTGCATTCCTCAGGGAGTAAGGGTGTGAACTTTACTTATCTAAAATGTATAGTCATGCTGGTACTGTATATTGAGATATATCCATGATTGGATTCATCAACTACATATCTTAATCAATATTTTTTGCATGATCAAAATCTTTTATCTTACTGTACTTACATAATCATAGGTCGGTAATATCTGACACATCCTTTCAAAATCCATTACTTATGACTTCTTGGGTAGTATGTCCACCGCAATGGCCTAAATAGCTATCATTCATTGTTTTTACTGTTCGCACAAAAGTCTGAACTCCAGTATGGTTATACTGTTGAGCCTCTTCACTCCTGGGGGTAATTTTACTAAAGCCTCTAAAACATAGAATTGGTGATGTTGCCTATAGCAGCCAATCAGAATCTGTCTATCATTTCTCTATTTCCTTTTATAAAATGACAAAGAGCAACTGACTGGTTGCTATGGGGAACATCATCAATTCATTATTTTAGTAGTTTTAGTAAATTTACCCCATGGTGTTTTAAGAGTATCAATACTATAGAGGGCACATGTAGACACTACCAAGTTATCCTCTCTTTGTATAGAGGCTACAATAGACAAATGCTCTTCTCTATATCACAGGTGTAAATTTGTTTGCATTGTATCAATCACAGCATTATGTTGCATCAGTGGTCTTAAAATTGACACCTCAGGACTTATATAATACTTTGGACACATTATTTTCTCATTATTGTGCATTACTACAAATGTTTACATATTCCTTTAGATTTGATTACATCCTGAAGAGGTTTGATTTCCCGCACACAGACTTTCGCTCACATTTCTATGCATTTGTTTATTCTACACGTATTATGTCTTCTATATACAAATAAATGTTTTATAATATATGTCACAATGGTACCTTTTACCTTCATTGACGGTTCCTGATATGCTTGATACAGTAGATAAAGGATATTGTTTAAAATGTAGGATGGATAAGGCTACATTTGTGTACTACATGTGGGATTTCCCCCTTATTGCCAATTTTTGGCATCATGTCCGTCAATTTTCTATGACTTCCTATTTACCACTCTCTCCTGAGTGGTTGGGGTTAGGGATTTCTCCTACTCCTTTTGTGTTAACAACTAATAGTAAAAAAATGTTTGATAAATATTCTTACAGTTGCCCATAAATGTATTTTGCAAATGTCTTTATTCTGTGCTAAACTATACTATGCTTTTCGAATGGACTGGATGGAAGCCTCTCTGCATAAAGAAGAATATACGCAAAAAATAAAAATTAAATTTTGTAGGGTTTTATAGACGGACTTTTATCAGATCTGAAACACCAGATACATAAATGTTTCCTCTCAACCCAATGGTATGAAACAAGATCATTAATGGGTAATACTCCAATTAGTGCATTTGGATTTTCTTCAGCCTTATGATTTTGTAAATTTTCGTCTCGCTGGTCATGAACTTTTTTTTTATTTGTTTTGTATCTTTGATACATATAAGATGCCAAATTTAAAGAAACATACAGTATGCTACTCCTCAAGGAACATTTCAGTCACGCCCGGGCGTTTCATTCCTTATGGCATATAGATGCTAAGTGTATGAGAACATATCTGTACAAGCATAATTAACCATGTAACATCTACTCTATTATATTGTTATTTGATGTGCCAAGCTTTAGAGGATTAAGCAGATTTAAATAGTTAAGTTTGTTTTGTCAAAACATTACAGCACTGTGAAATGATCTGTTATAAAATAAATTGTGTTTCATTTTTATTGTAACGATTTCAGGTGTTTTAAATGTGAAGTCCACTTTATGTGCTGGTAAAAGGAATTTGTTTGCTTTATACAGTATATAGGGATTTTCAATTTTATCTTGTTAAAGTGTTTTAAAATAATGCATTACATAGAAAATTGGCAAAAATAAGTTTATAAAGTAGATATAATCCATTCAAGGGATTTAAATGTAAGCAAAAGTCCTTTTTGCCACAGGTTCCTCCACTTAATTTATCAGTGACACTTCTTAAAAAGACAGTATTTTATTAAGGATTCATCAAAAGTCATTAAAATAACCATATCCATGTCCTAAAGGACCTCTGATGTTTATAAAATTATAAGTCCATGACTTTGTCTACTTAGTAATTTGAGTTCTTATTTAGTTATTTTCTTTACTTAGATGGTTCCTTTTGACTTTTTCTCTCTCATTTTCCCTCCTTTCCTCTCATATTACTTTCTCATTTATTATCCTCAGTTAAGCTATTTGCAAATTAAGTCCACTTTATGTGCTGGTAAAAGGAATTTGTTTGGTTTATACAGTATATAGGGATTTTTACAGGTATTTTGAGATTTCTGTCTAGAAAGATATTTTCAGCTAATTTTGATGGTTTTGTTCATTCTGTTGATTCAAGACAAGAGAAAGATGAGCTAGGCTGCTTGTACATTGTACCTATTTATACTATAAATATAAAATGAGCCTCATTAATTCTCTATAGTGCAGCCATACACAGCAATTTTCACAGGGGTGCCCAGATTCCAGCCAATGCACGTGGGTTTGAAAAGCAATGTGAAATGCAAATAAAAAAATTAAGCATTTTATAGTTATACACTGCTACTTTGAGTTCACTAGATGATTTCAAGAAAGATTCATACCATAAAAAAGAATAAGATCATAGTCAGGGTTTGTCAATTTTTCATTTGGCATGTAAAGCTAAGAGGTGAGAAATAAAGATATACATTTGTATTGCATCAGCTGCTGTGATCTGGATGCTTATGAAAATAAAATGTAGCAACAGGAACTACAAAGTAACTTCTACAAAGTTTTAATTTTTATCTTGTTAAAGTGTTTTAAAATAATGCATTATATAGAAAATTGCCAAAAATAAGTTTATAAAGTAGATATAATCCATTGAAGGGTTTTACATGTAAGCAAAAGTCCTTTCTGGCACTGGTTCCTCCACTTGATTCATCAGTGACACTTCTTTAAAAGCCAGTATTTTATTAAGGATTCATCATAATTCATTAAAATCATCATATCCATGTCCTAAAGGTCTTCTGATGTTTATAAACTTATATGTCCATGACTTTATCTACTAAGTAATTTGAATTCTTACTTAGTTATTTTCTTTAGTTAGATGGTTCCCTTTGACTTTTCTCTCTCATTTTCCCTCTTTTCCTCTCCTATTACTTTCTCATTTATTGGTTCTCTCTGAACCATATTATAATCAGTTAAGCTATTTGCTAATTAAACAATTTGGAAAAAGGTTGCAGGTGCACAATTCAAACATTACCAATTTATTAATAATAATCATTGCAATAAAATTTTGCATTTTGAGCGAGGTTCTTCACATAGTTATGGCCATAAGTAACGGCTTGCCCACCACATCCAGGTGACCTCAATAGTCGGGCAAGCCCTAACATTTTGGGGGTACAAATCTAGGGCGCCAGACTCCCCAAAAATGACACAGCTGAGTGACCCCAGGGCAACACAAAAGTGAAAAACATAGTGAAAAAGTGAAAATAGGTTAGTGAGAGAGGCTGCTGAAAAGAGCAGCGGTAAATTAGTGAGAGGTAATGAAGTGAGAGATAAAGTAGTGAGAGGTAAGGTAGTGAAAAGTGTAGGTAGGAAATGAATTACATTAAACAAAACACACGATAGGGATGAAAGTAAATATGAAAATAAGTGTTAATATGTGTTGCTCCTGAGGCAAAACAGCCACAACAGTCCAGGGGGACCCACACCCCGGAAATGCACCCCCATCTGATAATCCAATATACATGTGTGCAGGACTCACCTTGCTCTGCATGCAGTCTAAGAAATGTCATTAATCTAATTAAAACCAATATATAGGACAGGTGGGCGTGGGTGCTACCACCAGGCAGAAGGGGTCTCTGGCCTTCTATTGTGTATGTAAATACACAGCATTAGGTATACAGGGGAGGGGTCCTGGGGTGCACACCGGTAATGAGAGGTGCAACCCTGTGGAGACCTTTCAGTAGAACTGCATACAAAGAAAAAGGTTGCAGGTGCACAATTCAAACATCACCAATTATTAATAATAATCATTGCAATAAAATTTTGCATTTTGAGCAAGGTTCTTCGCATAGTGTTCATTTTGTTGCAATTTTTTTACTGGGGCAATTTGCTTGTGATGACTGCACTTTGTTACCCTTGTTTACTGCTTCCATAATAAAAACAGATGATTCAAAAAAAGTGACCATCAGATACAGCATACATCACATCTGCATAAACAGTTTCTAAGTAACAGTCAAAAACATGTAGAAGATTCTTTAATGATGTAAAAAAAAAAGATTGAGTGTATTCAAGCAAAGTCAGAGTTATTTCTCATTCATTGATAGTATATTCAATGACAGTGAATACGTCATTGAAAGAGAAATAATGCTGGCACTCTGCCAGGTATAAAGGCATATATCCCCACAGTATAGTCCACACATATCCTCACATACTGTATTTTCTCTTCCTTCACTTTCCCTTCCTCCTGATCCCAGTTATTGTTTGTTTATTTATTTATTTATTAATAAACAGTTTCTTATATAGCACAGCAAATTACATTGCACTTTACAATTGAAAACAACAGTGATAAAACAAAACTGGGTTATAACAAACAGTCATAGAGGTAGAAAGGCCCTGCTCGCAAGCATACAGACTATAGGGAAATATGCTTTAATAAACAAGGATAGGTGATATCGATTACATAGTTGTCCACCAGATTGCAAAGGTTCTTTGTGGGCTGCATAATATGGCCACACAGCATTGATGAACTGTGGTCAGAAGGAAGGGAAAGTGGAAGGAAGAGAAAATATGTGAGGATATGTGTAGACTGTTCAGTGGGTATATAATTGCTGCGTGACCATAACATGCAGCCCACTAAGAACCTTTGCAATCTGGTGGACGACTATGCAATAGATAGCACATATTAATGCCTATTTCCCTATATATTTTAAGCCTGCGAGCAGGGCTTTCATACCTCTATGACTGTTATTACTAGAGATGTGAGGTGGGCACTTTTCGTGTTTTGTGTTTTGGTTCTTATTCCACTTTCGTGTTTTGGTTTTAGATTGGTTTCGCCAAAACCACCCTTTCTTGTTTTGGTTTTGGTATTAGATCTGGATGATTTTTTAAAAAAACATAAAAAAATCTAAAATCACAGAATTTAGGGGTAATTTTGCTCCTACAGTGTTATTAACCTCAATAACATTCATTTCTACTCATTTCCAGTCTATTCTGAACACCTCACACCTCACAATATTGTTTTTAGGCCTAAAAGTTGCACCAAGGTGGCTGTATGACTAAGCTAAGCGACACAAGTGTGCGATACAAACACCTGGCCCATATAGGAGTGGCACTGTAGTTGCAGACAAGATGGCACTATTCAAAAACTTGTCCCCAAACAGTACATGTAAAGGATTACCAGGTTAGCGCTCAATGCCAATGATGTACACAAAAGTTAATAAAACAGTTTATTAAACAAACTAAAAACATATAACAATTAAATTAATAAGACCACAGAAAAATAGTCGTACAAAGCTGAGGTTTCAAAACCTCTATGATATGTATTAAAATGCACTAATTGCAAGCACTTGGAAGGCAGTCGCAAAACCTTAAATAAGAGTTAATTCTCTGTTTAATTTTATCTTTGTTTGAATACTCGCCCACAATGGAAGCACAAAGATTCTGACACGGCCGTGCATGTGAGTGTCCTCAATTACTAAAAGTTCAATTCCAGCTGGAAAAAGTTCATCAACTTTAATATCCACTGAATATGTGAGTGGTGCGGGAATATGGAGTTGTATGGTAACTATTACTCACAGTCTATGTGGACTTATCCTCGTTGCACCGCAGGTGTTTGTGTCGAGCCGATTTATATCACCCGTGCACAGGGTGATATAAAGCGGCTCAACACAAACACCTGTGGTGCAACGAGGATAAGTCCACATAGACTGTGAGTAATAGTTACCATACAACTCCATATTCCCGCACCACTCACATATTCAGTGGATATTAAAGTTGATGAACTTTTTCCAGCTGGAATTGAACTTTTAGTAATTGAGGACACTCACATGCACGGCCGTGTTAGAATCTTTGTGCTTCCATTGTGGGCCAGTATTCAAACAAAGATAAAATTAAACAGAGAATTATCTCTTATTTAAGGTTTTGCGACTGCCTTCCAAGTGCTTGCAATTAGTGCATTTTAATACATATCATAGAGGTTTTGAAACCTCAGCTTTGTACGACTATTTTTCTGTGGTCTTATTAATTTAATTGTTATATGTTTTTAGTTTGTTTAATAAACTGTTTTATTAATTTTTGTGTACATCATTGGCATTGAGCGCTAACCTGGTAATCTTTTACACTTGCTTTGTTGTTTGAGGAGGCTGGCTACCCCCACACCAGGCGGCAGCTAATCCCAGGGTGTACACACACACAGTTCTGCCCAGCGCCATCCAAACCTTCTTTTTTCCCAAACAGTACATGATGCAAAGAAGAAAAAGAGGCGCAATTAGGTAGCTGGATGGCCAAGCTAAATGACACAAGTGTGGGGCACAAACACCTGGCCCATCTTGGAGTGTCACTGCAGTTGCAGACAAGATGGCAGATTTAAAAAATAGGTCCCAAAAAGCACATGATGCAAAGAAGAAAAAGAGGTGCAATGAGGTAGCTGGATGGCCAAGCTAAGCGACACAAGTGTGCGGCATAAACACCTGGCCCATCTAGGAGTGGCACTGCAGTTACAGACAGGATGGCACAAAAAAAAGTAGTCCCCAAACAGCACATGATGCAAAAAATTAAAATAGTGCACCTCTTTTTATTTTTTGCATCAAATGGAATTGTCCTTGGGCCCTCCCACCCACCCTTATGTTGTATAAACAGTTCATGCACTCTTTAACAAACCAATCATTCAGCGACAGGGTCTGCCACACGACTGTAGCTGAAATGACTGGTTTGTTTGGGCCCCCACCGAAAAGGAAGCAATCAATATCTCTTTGCACAAACTGGCTCTACAGAGGCAAGATGTCGACCTTATCCTCCGATTCCTCACCCCTTTCACTGTGTACATCCTCCTCACAGAGTATTAATTCATCCCCACTGGAATCCACCATCACAGATCCCTGTGTACTTTCTGGAGGCAATTGCTGGTAAAGTTCTTCCCGGAGGATTTTATAATTCATTTTGATGAATATCATCTTCTCCACATTTAGTGGAAGAAACCTCCCACACCGATCACTGACAAGGTTACCGGCTGCACTAAACACTCTTTCAGAGTACACACTAGAGGGGGGGGCAACTTAGGTAAAATAAAGCCAGTTTGTGCAAATTGCCTCTTTTTCCTGCCAGTATACATACAGACTGTCTGACATGTCTACTTGGATGCTGTCACTCATATAATCCTCCACCATTCTTTAAATGGTGACAGAATCATATGCAGTGACAGTAGACATATCAGTAATCATTGGCAGGTCCTTCAGTCCGGACCAGATGTCAGCTTTCACTCCTGACTGCCCTGCATCACCGCCAGTGGGTGGGCTAGGAAATCTTATCCTTTTCCTTGCAGCCCCACTGGCGGGAGAAATTGAAGGACGAGCTGTTGACGGGTCATGTTCCGCTTGAGTTGACAATTTACTAACCAGCAGGTCTTTGCACCTCTGCACATTTGTGTCTGCTGGAAAGAGAGATACAACATAGGCTTTAAACCTAGGATCGAGCACGATGGCCAAAATGTAGTGCTCTTATTTCAACATATTGACCACCCTTGAATCCTGGCAAAGCGAATGAAGGGCTCCATCCACAAGTCCCACATACTTTGCAGAATCGCTCGGTCTTAGCTCCTCCTTCAATTTATCCAGCTGCTTCTGCAAAAGTCTGATGAGGGGAATGACCTGACTCAAGCTGGCAGTGTCTGAACTGACTTCACATGTGGCAAGTTCGAAGGGTTGGAGAACCTTGCACAAGACGGAAATCATTCTCCACTGCGCTTGAGTCAGGTGCATTACCCCTCCTTTGCCTATATTGTAGGTGGATGTATAGGCTTGAATGGCCTTTTGCTGCTCCACCATCCTCTGAAGCATATAGAGTGTTGAATTCCACTTCGTTACCACCTCTTGCTTCAGTTGATGGCGGGGCAGGTTCAGGAGTGTTTTCTGGCGCTCCAGTCTTCATCACGCAGTGGCAAAATGCCGAAAATGGCACGCAATTCTTCGGGCCACCGACTGCATCTCCTGCACACCACAGTCATTTAAAAAAAATTCTGCACTACCAAATTAATTGTATGTGCAAAACATGAGACATGCTGGAATTTGCCCAGATGTAATGCATGCACAATATTGGTGGCGTTGTCCAATATCACAAATCCCCAGGAGAGTCCAATTGGGGTAAGCCATTCTGCGATGATGTTCCTCAGTTTCCGTAAGAGGTTGACAACTGTGTGCCTCTCAAGGAAAGCGGTGATGCATAGCGTAGCCTGCCTAGGAATAAGTTGGCATTTGCAAGATGCTGCTACTGGTGCTGCTGCTGTTGTTACTGCGGGAGGCCATACATCTACCCAGTGGGCTGGTAGAGTAGTCCTTAGTCTGCCCTGTTCCACTTGTCCACATGTCCGTGGTTAAGTGGACACTGGATACAACTGCATTTTGTAGGACACTGGTGACTCTTTTTCTGACGTCTGTGTACATTCTCGGTATTGCCTGCCTAGAGAAGTTGAACCTAGATTGGATTTGATATCGGGGACACAGTACCTCAAAAAATTTTCTACGTCCCATTGAACTAATGGTGGATACCGGACGCACGTCTAACACCAACATAGCTGTCAAGGCCTCAGTTATCCGCTTTGCAAAAGGATGACTGCTGTCATATTTCATCTTCCTCACAAAGGACTGTTGGACAGTCAATAGCTTACTGGAAGTAGTACAAGTGGTCTTCCAACTTCCCCTCTGGGATGGCGATTGACTCCAAGCAGCAACAACAGCAGTGGCAGCAACAGCAGGCGTAAAACTCACAGATCCTACGGAGGAATCCCGGTTAGGAGGGGACTCCTCAGTCTTGACAGTGACATGGCTTGCAGGACTACTGATGTTCCTGACTGAGGAGGAAGTTGACATTGAGGGAGTTGGTGGTGTGGCTTGCAGGAGCTTGGGTACAGGAGGAAGAAGGGATTTAGGTGTCAGTGGACTGCTTACGCTCTTACCCAAAATTTCACAACTTGACACTAACTTCTGATGAATGTGCAGCAGGTGACATATAAGGGAGGATGTTCCTAGGTGGTTAACATCCTTACCCCTACTTATTACAGATTGCCAGAGCCAACATATGGCATGACACCTGTTGTCCAGATTTGTTGAGAAATAATTCCAAACCGAAGAGGTGGCTTTTTTGGTAGTTTTCCCAGGCATCACAATGGGCTTCTTCATCCCATGGACAACAGGTTTCTCCCCCGGTGCCTGACATAAACAAACCACATCACCATCATAATCCTCATTGTCAACTTCCTCCTCAGCGCCAGCAACACCAAAATCCTCATCCTGGTGTACTTCAACAGTGACATCTTCAATTTGAATATCAGGAACTGAACTGCAGGTGCTCCTTCCAGCACTTGCAGGGGGCGTGCAAATGGTGGAAGGAGCCACCTCTTCCTGTCCAGTGTTGGGAAGGTCAGGCATCGCAACCGCCGACACACTTGGACTCTCCTTGGGGATTTGTGATACCATCTCAGAATGCACAGTTCTTTGCTGTGCTCTTTCCAGCTTAACTCTTTTAATTTTTCTAGCAGGAGGATGAGGGCTTCTATTGTCATGTGAAGCTGAACCACTAGCCATGAACATAGGCCAGGGCCTCAGCCGTTCCTTGATACTCCGTGTCGTAAATGCCATATTGGCAAGTTTACATTTCTCCTCAGATGATTTAAATTTATTTGTTTGGTTCTTTTTACTGAACTTTGGCTTTTTGGATTTTACATACCCTCTACTATCACATTGGGCATCGGCCTTGGCAGACGACATTGATGACATTTTATTGTCTATGTCATGGCTAGTGGCAGCAGCTTCAGCACTAGGAGGAAGTGGTTCTTCTTGATCTTTCCCGATTTTATTCTTAAAATTTTTGTTCTCCATTATTTTTTGGGAGTTATATAAGACAATATGCAGCACAGGAATGACTGGAATGACTTGTGGACAGGACACTATCACTGGTCTGATGCAGCACAACACAACAACACTGTAAGGGACTTGTGGTTTTTGTTATTATTATTATTATTATACGTCAGCAGTGGACATATAGCAGCAGCGTATATCGTCACTTGAATGACTGATGGACAGGACACTACCCCTGGTTTGATGCAGCACAACACAACAATACTGTAAGGGACTTGTGGTTGTTGTTGTTGTAATTATTATACAGCAGCAGTGGACATATAGCAGCAGCGTATATCGTCACTTCAATAAGTGATGGACAGGACACTACCACTGGTCTGATGCAGTACAACACAACAACACTGTAAGGGACTTGTGGTTGCTGTTATAATTATTATACGGCAGCAGTGGACATATAGCAGCAGCGTATATCGTCACTTGAATGAGTGATGGACAGGACACTACCACTGGTCTGATGCAGCACAACACAACTCCACTTTATACAGCTACACTGGATATATGGCAGCAGAGGACACCTACACTGTGACTGGCTGGACTGATGCAGCACAATACCCTGACTACACTGGACTGAACAGCACAACACAGCACCACTTTATACAGCTACACTGGATATATGGCAGCATAGGATCCTAACACTGTGACTGGCTGGACTGATGCAGCACAATACACTGATTACACTGGACAGCACAAAAGAGCACAAGACTCGCCACCCCACTTTCTTACCCCCACACAGACACTGAACACTGAGGACACTTCCTCTCAATACACTCTCTGAGACTGGAGTGAAAATGGCCGCGACGAGCGGCTCCATATATGGAATCCAAATCCAGTGAGAATCCAACAGCGGGATGATGACGTTTTGCAGTGTTCGGGTTTCCGAGTTAGGCGGGAAAACCCGAGCCAGGCTATGAACCAAACTCGGAAGGCAAAGTCCGGTAGGGTTCGGTTCTCTGAGAACCGATCCCGCTCATCTCTAGTTATTACCCAGTTTTGTTTTATGATTGTTGTTTCCTATTGTAAAGTGTAATATAATTTGCTGCACTATGTAAGAAATTGCTAATACGTAAATAAATACATACAGATGTAGCCAACTTTATCTTGACTGTTTCTCCGCCGAGACGGGCGTTTAGCCACGCTAAGGCGATAGCTGAGTTTAATCACAGGCAGGCGCGTTGAGACGATCTAGATACTCATCATGCATTACACATCTCCACCACTGTGTGGCTAATGCTCCACTAATCCAGTACTTTCGATCGTACAGTATAGCGGCGGATTGATCTACAGCTCTGGCAATACTGTAGGCGTAACGGGAAGCGGTGGAAAAAGTATGGAGTACAGTACTGTATGTGTATGGAGACGCAACTACAGTAATTGTGTAAAAGGAATAATGTACAGTACAATGTATAAACACCGTGCTTTTTAAAATATAAAATATATGAGCGTCTGAGTTCGCTAATGCATAATGGGAATGGAGGACTAGCAGGAGGCGGAGGAAAACACCGTGCTTTACAAATGCGAGCGTCCGAGTCCTCTAAGGCATAAACCAACAGCAATGGGGCGAGGGCCGGGCGCTGTTTGCAGTACTTTCACACATGAAATTAGAAATCTCTCATGAGGCGTCGTGGGCTAGGGGTGAAGGCTCCCACCTCCCTCACTGGGGGTCCAGGGTTCGAGACATGATGTGCTTTCTTTCTTTTTTTTTTTTTTTTCTGTAATAATGCACTGTATTATTTTATTTCCATTGTAAGACAGTCAATGGAAGGATGCACACAGGTTTCACATAAATCAAAGTACATCTGCAGGAGCGATTCTTTACGCTAAATGCACCCAAACAGCGTGAATGAAATGAGTGTATTCTGGCGCTACCAACTAAGCAAAACAGTACTGTAGATCTTCAGCGTTTGTGCATTGCACAGGACCTGAATTTCCTTCCCTGTGCAGGCCCCCAGGGGGGAAGGGCGATGGGGGTAGGGGGGAGACGATGGAAAATACTGTGCCTTTGAAATGCAATTACATGAGCGTCCGAGTACACTACGGCATACTGTAAACCAACACCAATGGGAAGGAAGTGCCAACCTTATTTTTAATGTGTTCCCGTGACATTCACTTTAACATTTTTTTTTTTCTCTCCAATACAGTACATCCAATGGAAGGATGCACACAGGTTTCACATAAATCAAAGTACATCTGCAGGAGCGATTCTTTACGCTAAATGCAACCTACAGTACGGTACTGTAAGTGAGCAAAATAGTACTACAGTGGGCGTTTGTGTATTGCACATGACCTGCATTCCCTCCCTGTCTACTGCATGATCTGTGCAGGCTCCCATGGGGGAAGGGCAACAGGCTAGCAGGAGGCGGAGGAAAACACCGTGCTTTACAAATGCGAGCGTCCGAGTCCTCTAAGGCATAAACCAACAGCAATGGGGCGAGGGCCGGGCGCTGTTTGCAGTACTTTCACACATGAAATTAGAAATCTCTCATGAGGCGTCGTGGGCTAGGGGTGAAGGCTCCCACCTCCCTCACTGGGGGTCCAGGGTTTGAGACATGATGTGCTTTCTTTCTTTTTTTTTCTTTTTTTTTTTTTCTGTAATAATGCACTGTATTATTTTATTTCCATTGTAAGACAGTCAATGGAAGGATGCACACAGGTTTCACATAAATCAAAGTACATCTGCAGGAGCGATTCTTTACGCTAAATGCACCCAAACAGCGTGAATGAAATGAGTGTATTCTGGCGCTACCAACTAAGCAAAACAGTACTGTAGATCTTCAGCGTTTGTGCATTGCACAGGACCTGAATTTCCTTCCCTGTGCAGGCCCCCAGGGGGGAAGGGCGATGGGGGTAGGGGGGAGACGATGGAAAATACTGTGCCTTTGAAATGCAATTACATGAGCGTCCGAGTACACTACGGCATACTGTACAGTCACTCACAGAATATAGGCATGTACTGTAGCATCTCATTTTATTCTGCAGAAGCTGATTATTCCCGTTTGGCTAGTTTGCCGCCTCTGTACAGTATATCACAATAGAAAAAAGTTATAGTGTCAGTGAAAAAAGCACCTCATGACAGATACTGTACACAAGCTCATGTCTAAATACTGTATACTGTAAGCAGTGACATTAAGGGGTACAGTACTGTATATGCAATTGCAGTCGAATTCCGGAAGGAATACGGAAAAAATGGACACGGGATCCCCCATCTTTTTAGAACCAGCACCGGGCTCTGCGCCTGGTCCTGGTGCAAAAAATAAGGGGGACAAAAAAAGCGTAGGGGTTCCCCATATTTTTTGAATCAGCACTGGGCTCCACTAGCTGGACAGATAATGCACAGCCGGGGGAGACTTTTATACAGGTCCCTGCGGCCATGGAATTAAATACCCAACTAGTCACACCTGGCCGGAGTACCCTGGAGGAGTGGGGGCCCCTTAAATCAAGGGGACCCCCCTCCAGCCACTCGATTATCTCTATCACCCCTGTGTATTGTAGCTAGGGGATTGTGACGCTCCTTCAGCATTGCCCCGTAGCCTGCAAAATCTGTGCTGTTATTTGCTCCATAGCTGAGTGCCTCCTAGGAGCTACTGTAGGAGTCACAGGCGGTAGCCATTTCAATTGAGTCTGCCCTGCTATAGAATTGTACAGGTATGTGTACATTACCGTACGGTGCATAGAACCTTTACAGTAGAAACTCTCCTGCAGCTTTGGCCTGCTTTACTGTATGTACTGTAAAACTTGTGTTTTGTCAGTTTGCTATGCGACCGAGCCCGGTGTAACGTACAGTACTGTAATGTGCATAGACCTCGCTTACAGTATCTCTGTGTATTTTGGCTAGGGGATTGTGACGCTCCTTCAGCATCGCCCCGTAGCCTGCACAGCTTATGCCATTTCTCATTCCATACCCAACTGCTGCCTGCCACGAGGTGGGGGTTCAGGAGGTGGGGGTTCATGGGTAGTGGTCGTTTTGACAGTGTGCTATGCGATTGAGTCCGGTGTACCGTAATACTGTATGCAATCCTACAGTAGCTTATCCCTCCCCTGTGTATTTTGGCTAGGGGATTGTGACGCTCCTTCAGCATTGCCCCATAACCTGCACAAGGGTTCAGGGGCGGCGGCCATTTTGCCAGTGTGCTACAGTATGTCATCGAGTCCGGTGTACCATAATATGCATACTGTGTATTTTAGCTAGGGGATTGTGACGCTCATTCAGCATTGCCCCATAGTCTGTACAATCTGGACTATTACTTGCTCCGTAGCCTAGGGCCTCTGTGGGGCAAGGAGTCATAGGTGGTAGCCATTTCTATTCAGTCTGCCCAGCTACAGAATTGTATGTGTACTGTGTACGGAGCATAGTACCTTAACCTGCATAGAACCTGCACATTATGGTACACCGGACTCGATCGCATAGAACCGCTCATGCAGCTACTGTATGCCCTGGTTTGCAGTATGTGAATAAAAAAAATAATAAAGTGTCTGAAAAAAACTACAGTAACATGCATTCGTACAGTACTTAAGGAATCGAACCCTGGACTCTGAGTATAGGAAGCGAAACACTTCACCACTTCGCCGCAGACAAATGTATAAATCCGTTGGTTTTGATTATGCTGTAATGGCTACGGGATTAGGACGATAACACTGTAGAAAATTCCTAATCTTGAGAGGCAATAGTGAACTTGTAACACACATCCATTTGCGACAGTGTACACTACTGGTTTTACAGTACTGTGTTTTGTCTGCGGGACTTGCACGCTCACATACAGTATTCATAAAGTATTGTAGATGGATCATATACTGTATGCTGTACTACTGTATTTGCGTCGGTGTCGTACTGTATATACTGTACAGTACTGTATTAAATAATGCAGCGTAATGAGTACAGTATTTGCTGTATGCAGCGTAATGAGACGCCTTAGTAAAGTAGTCCTTATTATGTATGTCAGTATTGTATTTTACGGGAGACCACACGCATGCGCAGTGGTGATTGTAAAAAGCGACATCTGGTGGCTGATCGCAGGTATTACACGTAAAGGTAACGCCAAACGTCAAATGTCTGTCTCCGTGCGATTAGATAGCCTCTCTGTGGCTAGGCGCGCCTCGCTACGCCACAGTACGCTGCGTATGGTCGAACGGGACAACCGCCGCGGCCACTCAAGATAAAGGTGGCTACATCTGTATATACTGTTAAGTCTGATTAACTTTCAGGAAGAATAGCAATACTTTAAATGGAAATACTGTTCAGGCCGCTGCGACCGCTAAGCATGTGTGTGTATAACCCCTAACAAATGCGTACATGTTGTGTGCACACGCCGTCACGCTGTAAGCACAAAGGAACTACAGGTGCGGCGGAATACACTTTATAACCCCTAACAGGAAAGGAATGCAACATATATAAAATGTTGAGGTCCAACCCACCAACAGCTATTTACTCAAAGGTGGTACAAAAAGAAATACAATCACATAAGAGAATAGGGTACAATCAATGGATACATACGTTTGTTTGCCAGCGCCACCTGGTCCCGGTCCTCAGTCAATCTGGATAGATGACCTTCAGAGAATGTGTTTGACCGGCCATGAGGCTTGCTTTTATACATTAGTCTAAATCATGAAACAATAGAAACTGTAATCTCTTCACCCATAGGTCAAAGGGCTGGTCATTTACAGTACAGGAGGGGTCATAGGTCGGTTTGAATAGGTGGGCGATGCCTAGTCCAGGTGTACTTGCAGATGTTCTCCACTAGGTTCCTGCCGAATATCAATCCCTCTGTTGTTGTACCTTTGAAGCAAATGTAACTCGCTGGTGTAGTGCATGTAGGCTATGTGTAAATTATGTGCTATGTGAATTAAATATGAGATATGTCTTTGTGGCTTTTCCATGTGAATGCATATGCTACTGTAATTACTCATACCACGCGCTAACACGCAAAACCGCATGAGCGATTATAAGTAGCTTGTGAGTATGTGCACGCACGGCAGAACAAGTACCCGCACAGAGGCCATCTGTGTGGTGTTTGTACGTGATGCGTGTGGCAATAATATTTTCGACTTCGACAATACATAAATAATAAATATTATATTTACAGTACCCCAAACATTTATTTTGGTTCTTTGATAATTTATATTACACTGCAAAATTAACTTTCCATTATAATTTATATCGCAGTCCATGCTCAGATATGCTTTGGGTTCATTATTTTGCAAGAATTGCAATAAACACAAAGTGAAATAAAGAAAAAAACTTAACTTGTACTGTTTATGCCTCCTATTATGGTCTCTCAGCACTAGTAAACTTTTCTGCATTTAGCAACTAGCATATAATCTAAGATTCATGATCTATTTTTTCCAGGAATCAAATAAAGATAAATATCTGACAAGTTTCTTTAATCATCATTAAGTCTAGTAATTAAGAAATACAGCTCAAGACTGTGTTTTAATTGCACACATGAATTACCTCTTGAGTATTAGTATTAGTATATAAATATATAAAATATAATATTAAGGTAATTGTTGCAATAAACCAATGACTTACTTAATATGCATATGATGAATATACACTTAGGGTTTATTTTTTTTACTGTACTAGATATGGTTTGCAAAACAGTGGGTGAAACACAAGTGACATTTCCACTTGGGAAAATTGTGCATTGTGATTCTTGTTATTTAATGCTCATCATCAGTTGTCTTTTCAAATTTGAATCCTTTGGAGTGTACATGTAAGAGACAGTCTAAAAAAATTTCCAGGGACATTGGGTTTAGCCAGGAGCAACTAATAATATTTTACACAATATGGTATTGACTAAACAGATATATGTGTGTTGTAATCTCCAATATATTTATTTAACTTAGCTATAATGTTATATGTTGCCATTTTAAATATTTAACTTTTTTAATTACATTTTGAAAGACCTTGTGGGCAGTGATTAACTCTATTATTACAGTAAATTGTGACATACTGTACATGCATGTTTCATTCTTATTAATAACAATTTAATACATGTATAATATTGAATTCAGTACAATTTCCTGGAGGATGGGATGCCGGCACTCAGAATACAGACACTACCATCCTGATAGTATAAATTCTGACAGGTGGGAGGTAAGACTGTTCCCCCCTCTCCCCTACCCCTAACCCTCTCTTTCTGCATACTAACCCTAACCTCCCCCCTGAGTGCCTGACCTTAACCTCCCCCCAGTGTTGCCTAAACCTACCCCCCCTGCCCCTGAGTCTAGCCCTAACCCTTCCCACTTAGTGCCTACAGTTAACCTCCCCCTGTTGGTGCTTAATCCTAACCTCCCCACAGCCTAACCCTAACCCCCCCCTGCAGCGTAACCCTACACCCCTGGGTGGTACCTAACCCCCCAGCCTTAACCATGACTAGCCCACTATACTTATGGTCAGGATGCCATCTCTCAGTATTCTGGCATTGGTTTCCTGAACCTGTCAGGATTCTGGTGTTGGCATTCTGACAGCTGTCAGGATTCTGGCATCAGCACACCGACTGCCGGGATCTGACAGCTGGCATCTTGACCACATCCTCTTATATTGTAGCTTCATAGAAGAACTTGATGGTAGTAGCACAGTATGATTACTCAGCATACTTTAGCCATGTCATAGCACCTAACACCAATATGACATAAATTGTAACAAATTACACAATTAGCATTCTTTTAAATTAGAGATGTGCGACGGACACATTTTTGGTTTTGGTTTTGGATCTGGATTCCCGCTCGTGTTTTAGATCTAGATTGGTTTTGCCAAAACCACCCTTTTGGGTTTTGGTTTTGGATCTGGAAGATTTTTGAAAAAAACAACAACATAAAAACAACTAAAATCACAGAATTTGGGGATAATTTTGATCCTACGGTATTATTAACCTCAATAACATTCATTTCCACTTATTTCCAGTCTATTCTGAACACTGAACACCTCACAATGTTGTTTTTAGGCCAAAAGGTTGGACTGAGGTTGCTTGATGACTAAGCTAAGTGACACAAGTGGGCGGCACAAACACCTGGCCCAGTTCACCAAGTTCTCAGAATCATAGCTAGCTACAAACATACCACCTCCTTCTTTGATGACTTTTCACATTATGAGAAGAGTCAAGAGGAAGAGGACAGTGTCAAGAAGGTGATTAAAATTTAGAGAGGCACACGCAATCAGGAAAACAACACACAGGCTTTTTACCTCCACTCCTATATTGGTGTGGAACAGAAAAGACTTTAACCAAGCAAACATATAATTATTAATTACCACATTACTGGACAAACTGAAAAGCTAAGGGCCAAAGCCTCCAAATGTGTACCCCCTTCTCCATGTACAGGGATTAAGATAATCTTGGATTTAATGCTGAGATGCAAATAAACTGGTGTATACCACAGGATCAAGATTGGATATTTTCCCCTCGATTGAGTCTGGAGACTTATTTTGTGAAAATCTCATGGGTTTCTTTTATTCCATTTTTTATTGCATTTTTATTTATATATTTTGTGGCAGGTGCCTTATTTTTGTATTTCACTGCTCCCAGTTACACGCATGTGAGCACACCGGTATGTCCCAGTTACACACATGTGAGCATACCTGTGTGTCTTGTTTATTTTAGTCATAATTTATTTTTAAATAAAGCAGCCCCTTGGATGTTTTAGCAGCCCATCGTGAGCCCACACAACATGCCCCGGATGGGGTAAATTGAGTTCGGGTGGGTTCAGTAAAGTACTATGCACAACTGTGCAGTGTCCTAATGGAGCTTACCACTCTACAGTCGAAACTCATTTCATACTATAAGTAGAACTGTGGGAGGAAGCAATGCTAACCTCTGTGCCCACAGCATGCCTCAGCCTGGCAAGCCAGACATCTACCTGGCACCAAGCCACCATGAGACTCCATACTGGGCCTTTTTCAGTAACTGTTTGTGCCTCACAGGAGCTCCTGGCCCATCTAGTGCTCCAGTGCAATGGAAAGCGGATGCAATGCAAGATCACTGAAACTCTGTTCTTCTAACACTGCAAGGTATTGCAATAACCCTACTCAGCCCTTAGGAATAGAAGCTCCCTTTACAACAAATGTGCATCTTCTAAATAAATAATCCCAAAATTATACAACATCAATAATAAATCAAAATTAAGGTTGACTAATTGGAGCCATTCATTTGAGTGAGTCCCTAATATGAAAAAAATAAGAAGAACCTTTCTCTAATGCTCTGACAGAAAATATTACTTTTACATCTCTGGAAGTTACACTAGATCATGATTCAGTCTCTTCTGAGTCACTCTGATTTTGGCCACAAATGTGGTCTCTTTCCACTTTATTTAAAACACTTTGTCAAAATAGCAATTTCCATTTCCATCTTTGCGGCTATGTTTTCACAAATCTGTTTGTGATGTTGAATCTTGTTTCATATCTGCTCTAGGCTTTCATTTAAACCTAGGAACAAGTACAGCAGCACCCCTGGAATTATACGGCAGCAAACCTGGACTTATACAGCATAGGCAGCACCCATGGAGAATTACATAGCACATCAGATAGACAACAGCATCCCTGGACTTAAACGGCAGTAGGGCAGCACCCCTGGACTGGTAGGGCAGAGGGACAGCACCCCATATAGAGCATCACCCCTGGAATGATGTGGCAAAGAAAAATGTGCAAGATGGAATTGTCCTTGGACATTCCCACCTACCATTATGTTGTATAAACAGGACATACACACTTTAACAAACCAATAATTTCAGCGACAGGGTCTGAAATGATTGGTTTGTTTGGCCCTCACAAAAAAAAATGAATCCCTCCTTGCACAAACTGGCTCTACAGTGGTAAGATGTCATCCTCATCCTCAGATTCACATCCCCCTTCAGTGTTTACATACTCATCCTCACAGAGAAATAATATTTAAACAAACCACATAATTTAGGTGTTATTGGACTGCATATGCTATTACCCAAAGTTTCTGAACTTGACAATGACTTCTGATGAATGCACTGCAGGTGACGTATAAGGGAGGATGTTCCTAGGTGGTTAACATCTTTGCCCCTACTTATTATGGATTGACAAAGGCAACAGATGGCTTGACACCTGTTGTCCAGATTTGTGGAGAGATAATTCCACACCAAAGAGGTGGCATTTTTGGTATTTTGCCTAGGCATGACAATTAGCTTTTTCATCCCATGGCCAACAACTGTCTCCACTGGTGTCTTATTCAAACAAACCACATCACTATCAGAATACTCATCATCAACTTCCTCTGCAGCACCAGCTACACCCATATCCTCATCCTGGAATACTTCTACAGTGACATCCTCAATCTCCATATCAGCAAATGGACTGGCAGTGCTCCTAACACCATTTGCATGCAGAGGGCACACAAATGGTGGTAGGATCCTCCTCTTCCAATACAGTGTTGTGAAAGTCAGGCCTAGACATCTCAACCATGGACAGTGCCAGCGTCCCTGTAATTTCACAACACCCCTGTCATTTTAACAACAGCACCCCTGTATTTTTACAGCATACAGGACCATTGTATTTTTTGTAACATCAGCATCCCTTTATGTTTACAACAAACAGGACCAGTGTACTTTTATTTTAACAGCAGCACCCCTGTATTTTACAGCATACAGGACCAGTGTACTTTTATTTTACCAGCAGAACCCCTGTATTTTTTTCAGCATACAGGATCAGTGTACTTTTATTTTAACAGCAGCACCACTGTATTTTACAGCATGGAGGACCAGTGTACATTTATTTTAACAGCAGCACCCCTGTAATTTTACAGCATACAGGACCAGTGTACTTTTATTTTAATAACAGCACCCCTATATTTTTACAGCATACAGGACAGGGCCAGTGTACATTTCTTTTATTTTAACAACAGCACCACATAATTTTTACAGCAGGGCCAGTGTACATTGATTTTCACTGCACCCTAGAATTATTACAGCATACAAGACAGGGCCAGTGTACATTTGTTTTAATGCACCCTAGAATTATTACAGCATACAGAACAGGGCCAGTGTATATTTATTTTACTGCACCAATTAATTTTTACAGCATACAAGACAGGGCCAGTGTACATTTATTTTACTTCACCTCTGCATTTTTGCAGCATACAAGACAGGGCCAGTGTACATTTATTTTACTGCACCCTATCATTTTTGCAGCATACAAAAAAGGGCCAGTGTACATTTATTTTACTGCACCCCAGAATTTTTACAGAATACAAGACAGGATCAGTGTACTGTACATTTATTTTACTGCACCCAATAATTTTTGCAGCATTCAAGACAGGCCGGTGCACATTTATTTTACTGAAACCCTGAATTTATACAGCATACAAGACAAGTCCAGTGTACATTTATTTGACTGCACCCCTGAAGTTTTACAGCATACAAGACAAGGCCAGTGTAAATTTATTTTACTGCACCCCTACATTTTTACAGCATACAAGACAGGGCCAGTGTAAATTTATTTTAATGCATCCCTGAATTTTTGCAGAATACAAGACAGGGCCAGTGCACATTTATTTTACTGCACCCCAGAATGTTTACAGCATACAAGACAGGACCAGTGTACAGATGAGTCCTCCGTTATCTTGGCTGGTTGAGGCATTAGTCATGATTGGGCATATGCAGCATTCCAGGGCACAGGGAAGCACGCCTAGTCGCCGAGAGGCACACCTAGTCACAGGGAGGTGCACAGAGCATTTGTCGTTACCTTTCAGTGTAATACCTGTGATCATCCACCAGATGTCACTTTTTACAATCACCACTGCGCATGCATGTGATCTACCGTAAAATACAATACTGAAATACATAGTAAGAACTACTTTACTAGTGCATCTCATTATGCTACATTATTTCATACAGTATATACAGTACAGATACAAATAGTACAGCATATACAGATGCAAACAAACATGTTAAAGCCACAGTATGGTCTATTTACAGTACTTTAGGAATATGTGAGCATCCAAGTTCTGCAGAAAAATCAACATAAAACCAGTAGTGTACACAGACGCAAATGAACGTGTTACAATTACATTGTTGCCTATTGATATTAGGGATATTGTATGTTAGCATCTTAATCCCATAGCCATTATGGCATACTCAAAACCAATGGACTTATTCATCTGTCGGTGGTGAAGTGTCCGAGTGCTTAGATTCCCAGGTTCGATTCCTAAAGTAAGAATGCATGTTAGTTTCTTCCAGACACTTTATTATTTTTTTATTTTTATATCTATCATACTGTAGTATACTTTCACATTCAATACAAGTGTGCACACAAGTTTTACATAAAGCAGGGCAAAGCAGCAGGGGCGTTTCTACTGTTAAGGTTCTATGCACCATACGGTACACATACAATTCTGTAACAGGGAAGACTCAATTGAAATTGCTACTGCCTGTGACTCATTACCCCATGGAAGCACTCGGCTATGAAACAAGTAACAGCACAGGTTTTGCAGGCTATTGGCCAATGCTGAAGGAGCATCATAATCCCCTAACTAAAATACATAGGGGCGATAGGGATAAGCGAGGTTTATGCACATAGTGATACACCAGACTCGATCGCATAGCAAACTGACAAAATGTCCGCCACCCGTGAACCCCCACCTTGTGGCAGCACTTGGCTATGGAGCGAGTGATGGCATAGGTTTTGCATGCTATGGGCCAATGCTGAAGGAACATCACAATCCCCTAGCTAAAATACACAGGGGCGATAGGGATAAGCAAGCTTTATGCACATAGCGATACACCGGACTCGATCGCATAGCAAGTTGACAAAATGGTCACCGCTCATTTCCCCCATGCCTCATGGCAGCCCTCAGCTATGGAGCCAGTGACAACATAGGTTTTGTAGGCTATGGGCCATTGCTGTAGGAGCGTTGCAATCCCCTAGCTAAAATGCACAGGGGCCATAGGGATAAGCGAGCTCTATGCACATAGCGATATACTGGACTCGATCACATAGCAAACTGACAAAATGACTACCGCCGGTGAACCCCCACCTCATGGCAGCACTTGGTTATGGAGCGAGGGACGGCATAGGTTTTGCAGGCTATGGGCCAATGCTGAAGGAGTGTCACAATCCCCTAGCTAAAATACACAGGGGTAATGAGGTCCCGTAGAATGATCAATTAATAAATACTGTATAGTGTACAGTAAACAGAGGCAAAACAAGGAGTTTAAGCAACAGTGCAGTGTATTGAAGTCAGGCATACAGTACAGTACAGTAAGTGAGCGGCCAAGTCCCCTAGCCATTAGGGCATAATCTAAAACCAATGTCAATGGATCACTGCTTACTGTACATTTAGACATGAGCTTGTGTATCTGTCATGAGGTGTTTTTTTCCTGACACTATTATTTTTTCTATTGTAATATACAGAGACGGCCCTAGGCATAGGCAAACTAGGCAAATGGGGCACAAGCAGCTTCTGCAGATTAAAATGATTTGCAGCATGCCTATATTCTGTGTGTGACTGTGGCTTTATTAAATGAAATATGAAAATTGAAATATGAAATGCATTACTAATGTGCACGATTATGTGTATAAGGTGTACTACAGTACTTTGTGGTGTAACATAAAGAAAGGGCACTACTGCATGGTCTAACTTGAATAAAGAGCAATACGGTGTGGTGTAATGTGAATAAGGGGCACTACTGTGAGGAGTAATGTGGTACTACCATGTGATGTAACGAGAATAAGAGACACTATTGCATGATAAAATGTGAATAAAGTTGCAGTACTGTGTGGCGTAATTTCAACTGGGGGTATTATTGTGTGGCCATGACCCTTCCCAGCAAGAACATGCACCATTTTGGGCTGGCACTGAATGTGCACACTGTTCCTATTTAAAATATAGGGGGTAAGAGCACCAAAATGAGGACTAGTATGGGTGAGGGGTGATGGTGCTGGGAAGGGGGTACAGGGTCAGAGGCAGAACTAGCATCTGTGCAAGGGGGCACCAGCCAAAATCTAGCCTAGGGCATCATATTGGTTAGGGCCGGCTCTGGTAATATACTGTACTTTACTATTACTGTACTTTGCATTCAATAGATATACTGTTTGCACACAGGTATTACATGAATCAGGGCAATGCTGCAGGAGTGTCTCATTACTCTATATAAACTACACCGCGACTATGGGTGGGGATACAGTAAGTGAGTCCTGTCACCATAAGTTGTCTGCTGTGTATAGCAGATTTCCATCTGGGATGCATTTGTGCATTTGTAAAAAATAAATACTGTACATTTAGTGTATACAGTACCTCTCCCCATAACAACACATCATACTGTACATTTAACCCCATGTACTGTACCATACCATACTGTATAATGGAATAGTTATTGGAAAAGCATCAATATTAATGTAAAAAAAGGCTTTATTACAACATCAGATTTCATGTACTGTACTTATCAAAAATGTACAGTACTCTATTATTCAGGACTTATAAAACTGTAAAGAACTGTTCATACACATCAATAACAGTACTACTGTATAGTATAATGTATAATATTGTACATTAGCTTATGCAATGTTCAGACAAAGGCAATTTTATAAACATTTTTAATAATGCATTGATTAAAATTTTATACAGAAAATACAGTACAGAACTACATATTTGTGGCTTGACCATTTCTTTCATCTATAACAGGTAATACTTTATACAGGTGATTTATATAATTATTACAATGTTCAGGTGTGAGTACTTCTAGCCAAAATTTCTGGATCCCATCAAACAGCTGCTGTTTTGTTGTTGGCTTTGCAACGCTCCTAATGTATCTCTTCAAATGAGCCCACACTAATTCAATTGGATTCATGTCCGTTGATCTAAAAAAAAAAAAAAACAATACAGAAAAAAATGTTTATTAATTAATTAAGTTAAAAAGAGAAAATAAAACATACGGTATTGTACTGTTCATTAAACCAAACAATACATTTACAGTACTAGAGTACTATCTAAAATTTTACTTGTACAGTATTAAAACAATACTCACTCTGGTGGTGGGCATTCCCAATTGATACCTTTCTCTTCCATAAAAGTGTCTGAGGCAGAGTGTTTAGGGCCATTGTCTAGGAATATTATGTGATGAGATGGGTAATATTTACTCACGAATGGCACCATACATAACTCTACTATTTTTATTGGAAGAATTGCTTATCCATGATCCCTACAGAAATAAAAAAATGTTCGTTAATAAGCAACTTATTTTATTGTGCAGTTACATGTATTGTACAGTACAGCATGTATTTTTACAGAACACAGGCACAGAATAAAGTATAGTACCTTCAAAAAATAATAGGGGACCAGCTCCTAATCATGATATTCCTCCCCATACATGGACCTTCAATGGATGCTTTGGGCATGGTTTTAATGAGATATGGTGATGTTTCCGGAATGACATTCTGGAGAACCGCTAAAGAGCAACAGATGATTCTTCTGTGAAAATGACATCATGAAATGTTTCACCACTCTCAATCCATCACCGTACCTGTTCATTTCTCTTTTCTTTATTCACATCTCTTATCATGGGAGATATCCTGTGAAGAGCCAAAAATAATTAATCAGATACAGTAATGAAAGAGATTACAGTGTATACAGTAGACTGTATGTACAGTATACTGTACTGTATACAGTATTATATATATATATATATATATATATATATATATATATACACAGTGTATACACTGTATATCAACAGTCAGGCCGCACTCAGATGAATAAACAGGCAATAGGCAGTTGTAAATGCAATATTTTAAAGCAGTTTGCTTCGACCTGATAACAAAGTAAACTGATTACAAACGTTGAATTTACAACTGGCTTTTGCCTGTTTATTCATCTGTGTGCTGCCTGACTGTTGCCATAGATTGGACACTCTGTGTTACTGTACCTTCTGTAGGAAGGCACCAACTACTTTACCTGATTATTGGAAGTACTGCTTGAAACAAACATTTAGATGTATATACTGTGTATATATACACGTGTGTATATATATATATATATATATATATATATTTATTTATAATCATTACAATATGCCGACACTCCGCTCGATAATACAATGTGCTCTGGTGCAGCAATCCAGACCATTCATAACTCCCCAAACAGATAGGCACTCAGAGACAGCAATGCTTCATTGCTGTCTCTGAGTGCCTATCTCTTTGGGGAGATTACATATATATACTGTATATATACAGTATACAGTACACACTCTGTATAATGATTTACGTCACTGTTATATCACTTATCAAGGGATTATTAACTGTGAATAAGTGTGCATTTATGCTTTATACGGCTTTCAGTATTTCACCTTATAGCGCCAAAGGTCCATCCCATTTTCCGTTGCATCTTTCTAACGCTGGTGATCGATATGTCCAGGTCATACTTGGAATGGAGAATTTGTTTTATTTGCAAATCAGTACGCTCATCAGCCTCACGAGTTAGTTCCTCCAAAATTTCTTGCACTCTCCTACAGTACAATGTAGTATGAAAAATATGAATTAATGAACAGCAGAATCACAGTAAGATAAAGTGTTCCTTTTTTTCTTTACTATTACAACAAAATTGACTATTGTATACAGTAAGTAAGTTAAACATTACAGTACTGTACAGTATGTACCATGTGCATTTTGTAGGAAATGCAAATCTTGGCATTATTCTCTCGAAAGCATGGTAGTGCACCGTTTCTAAAGTGACTATAATGCCACTTTCCTTGAGCCATGCATGGATCTCTTTAATGTTTTTTTTTCCTTTTTCCATTTTGGCGATTATCTTGCTTATAGTTTTGTTGATAGTTACTGCTGGCATGTTGTCCAACCGTAACTCCTGTGTGGAGAAAAAAATTTGTGAATACTGTATTCTGAATTTTACACATCTGAAAATGTGCGGTTTTATGATAAAAGCTAATACTGTACATGTTTACTATACAGTACCTTATGTTTACATTTAAGTACTGTATACTGTACTGTAATGTACAGTTCTGAAAATACCACATCAGTGTTATGGACTGCAATTACCATCCTGTATAAAACAGATACAGTAAATAACCCTCCTTGGAAGTGCATGTGCCCTGTGAGACTTACAGTACTGTACAGCATAAGGGATGACTGAGATAATATACCAGCATTACATACAGTACATGTCACTACTGTATATAAATTATTCAATTATTGTCTACCAGCAATGCTGCTTACTGTATATTAAATACTGTAGGGCTAGTAATGCGGTAGTTAAAAAACACAGGGGGCTATAGGGATAAGTGAGTTCAATGCACCTAAGATACTATACACCAGACTCAGGGGCATATCCAGAATTTTGTGGGACCCATACTACAGTATAGCAACATTTTGAAGGGGCCCCCATCCCAATGCTTGTAGAGTGAGTCTTCTCTGCAGCAGTTTTTAATTTTGTGCCCTATAAAACTGTCCTGTAGTACTGTACTGTGGTTGGTTTTCTGAACCATAGCAAGCCTTATTTAATGTTATGCCCCATAGTAGTGCCCTAGCTTCTTTTCTGAATAATACTGTAGTAGTGGATAAGTTCACCCTACAGTACTGTAATGTATATCACATTTCAGAACTGAAGTACACATTATGCCACACAGTACCCCCAATTCACATTATTACAGTATACTGTATACTGTATAGTGCTCCCCATTCGTACTGTGCCTCATTACAGAGCTCCAGTCCATATAACATTAAAATGTCCTACAGTTCATGTTATACTGTTCCACACTACAATGGGGTGTGGTATGTTAGGTCGACAGTAAGTACTGTAGGTAGACATTGTTTGAGTCCACCACTATTGGTCAACAGTAGATAGGTTGACAAGGATGCTAGGTCGACACAGTCTTTAGGTCGACATGGTCTAGGTTGACAGGTGAAAAGGCCCAATAGAAGCTGCACTGCCTACACCTACAGTATAGTATGGTACAGTAGCCCATGCACATTACATTACACTGGACTCCATTGCATAGAAAACTGACAATATGGCCACCGCCCGTGAACCCCCACCTCGTGGCAGCACTCGGATAGGGAGCGAGCTACAGCATAGGTTTTGCAGGTTATGGGGCAATGCTGAAGGAATGTCATGATCCCCTAGCTAAAATACACAGGGGCAACAGGGATAAGTGAGCTCTATGCACATAGCGATACACTGGACTCGATCGCATAGCAAACTGACAAAATGGGCGCCACCCGTGAACCCCCACCTCGTGGCAGCACTTGGCTATGGAGCGAGCAACAGCATAAATTTTGCAGGCCACGGGGCAATGCTGAAGGAGCGTCACAATCCCCTAGCTAAAATTCACACGTACAGTATAGTAAGGATATTCATGTAAATATATGAATAAATGGAAACAGTAAATTAATGACTAAAGCCACACTAAAGCTCAGCCAGTCCAGAGGCACCACACCCCACACCTCCATTACCCCAATCTGGGTCTATGATTAAACAGCAAGGAGCTGTTGTGAGAGGCAGAGAGGTTCCTGCATTAGAAGGAGGTGCAGGCCCTGACATGCCATATGGAGCATTATGGTGTTGCTCCAAGGTAGGTATCATGTGGCTCCTTGCTGGTTAATCATAGACCCAGATTGGGGTAATGGAGGTGTGGGATGTGGTGCCTCTGGACTGGCTGAGCTAGATGGCTTTAGTGTGGCATACCTTTACATTCTATTAACACTTATCACTTACTTTCTTTAACACTATTTCTCCATTTTAATTACATCTCATTTTTGTATCACTTCCTTTATAGCTTCGGCTTCCTAACACTAATTTATTAACACTATAGTTTTTTCACTGGTATGCTGCACTGGGATTTCTGGCTTATACTGATTTTTTTGGGTGCCACACCCTGCACCTAGATATAGCGCTAGGGAACCCAAATATACAGAGAGGCCTTGACGCGGCTTTGGGGCTTAGTCATACATTTGCGCAAATATATGTAACTGAGATTTCTGAATTCCAATATTGTGTGGGATTTAAATCTGGTTACTGTTATCATTCAGGGTGCTGGGGGAAACAAATTGCCTTTTTTTCTTACTTAGAAATACCCCTCCCTTTCAAGCACCTGAATGCTATCACTATGCTAATTGAGCATCTGCCACTATATATGTCTGTTGTGAGAGTTTATGTGAGCACAAGGAATTTGTTCATGTCACTGCAAGGGGTAACCAGAGGGAAGTGACCAACACACAGTCACTGCATTTGCAATACTAACACATACATATACAGATAAGCATTCTATGACTTTGCTATGTCATACATCCTACAACTTTGACATGCTAGGACTCTTTCCGTCTAACATATTTCATCACTTACAGTAACAGAGATTTTCTGAGAGGTTTTGAAATGTGAAAGATTTTCCATGCTTACACCCTCCACAGCTCCTTTCAGAAGTTGATTAGCCAAACCTGCAGCTGCCAAGTTATCTGCTGTGGTCCCCTGTGTTTGATTACAGCAACAGCCTCTATGGGTTTGTACTTCTTACACATTGCAGTTACAGGCTCCTATCAGAGTCCATATTCCTGCATGTATTGTTATTACATTCCATGATAAGCTATGATAAGAAAGTATAATTATTGGGACTAATTAATATATATGCTCCAAGGCTGATAACCTGACAGTATCAAGGGAAACATACAAGTACATACAAGTACTGTATATTTAAAAAAAATAAGATGGACACTAACGAGCATGTTCAGCAATATTATTTTTACTAAAATAAAAATGTTTTCACACCCTTTTCACATTATTTTAGTATCACCTAAATGTACTTATGGAAAATTGGAGGAGAATTCACAAATTTCTCCTTCAAGCCCTTAAATTCACATTTTCTACTGATCAAATCACATTTCTCATACTTGTAATTGGAAATGCAGTCTGCTACAGATTTACTAAAATAAAACTGTGAAAACATACCAGAGGTAGCCCTGTGATAATAATATCATCTTCAGATAGCATTATCAGGGCTTCCCTCTGGTTCCATACTCTAGCTCAGCCTTGCCTGCCGACTGATCTAGCCCTTGTGATCAACCATGTGTGACTGATATACCACAGGCTGATCACTGTGCAATAAAATAGCTAGAAAAAAATAAATAAAAGTAACACTTACAGCACCTGCACCCAGGGACCAGTGACCAATGAGGGCAGCCAGTCATCTGATCTTTGTGCTCTTGCTATCATCCCCGATTCAGTAAAGTAAATTCAGTTGCTGTGAGGTTGGCATCTCACTGTACCAGGGGTCAAAGCAAGAGCACAGGATCAGATGACCAGCTGCCCTCACCTTATCACTGATCACAAGATCTGTCTGCAAGTATGTATAAGTGGAGTTGGGGGTGTCGCCTGGGGACAGGGTATATCTAGTGGTACATGCACAGTCACACACATAGAACTGCAAGGAGAAGATATGCAGGAAAAGAGCTTTCTCGCAAGCTCTGCCCAGGTATATAGTTTTTGATACATCTTTGCGATGTATTCAAGTATCGCAATGTGAATTTTGGCAAATTTGTCGCATCCACACCTGAGATTATTTTCTATGTTTATTTGGGACTTCTACTTCTTCATAATTGAAGACTGTTTTGGATCAAACTTTTATGTATGCTATGCTCAGGTCACCGGTGTTTGACAGTAAGCCTTTAACGCTTTTATGCATAGAGACCACTGCAGTGGACAGCTGTATTTAAGTCATTATCTACTATAGAAATGTTCTTTTCACATCACTAGTGCATTTTGTCTTCTTCTTAGGAGCTCTTCCAAAATCGTGAGGTATACTACCTAGTAGCAGTTCTTAATTCCTGCATTAACAATATTGTCAAAATGAAATGACTGAAAAAGCTCACGAGCGCTGAACACTTCATGGATTTCTGTCAAATATTTATTCTCAAAGATAACAGAGCAGGTAAAAAATAAATTAAAGGAAGGTAACGATTAGGCATAATATGGTAGATGTTTATATCAATTACTCAGTTTATTTTTTTCACAGTTGATGTAAAATCATATGTCCACTACTTTGGATGTCATGCAAAATAAAGATCCATGCTGCATGCAAGGCTTATCTGGGCATATAGGCCTAACCTACTTTTTTTTTAGCATATATGCCAGTTCTTATAGCTGATAATATTATATGTATCATTATATGTTATCTTAACTTATTTAAATTGTAAATTATTTAAATTATTATCATTAGTAGTAGTTGTGGTGGTAATGCTTTAGTATTGTTTTTATTTTCTTCAGACATCAAGAGCATCTAGTAACAGGGTTAGTCACAGAGTGGCATACTGTAACACACACAGGGGAGGAGTGGATCTCATGGATCATTGTATGGTATGGTGATGTACCCAGGGACATCTCAAAGGTATCTATTGAAATCAGGTTCAGTTTAGTAAATCACTGGTCAAAACTTACAGATGCAAATGCTTTTTATAGCTTGCACACATATAAATAGGTACATGTGTATACAGTAGCACCAAGCACCGAGAGGTTCTCATATGCCTTCAAATTCTATGTTTCTATACTAAAATCAGTCATGAAAAAGTCTAACTTTCAAGGTATGAAGCAAACTTAGAAGTAAATAAAAATATTTGTGTTATAAATACTGAGGACATTTTTCTTTCTGGATGAATATATCCATAAATAGGCATAAACAAATATTGTTTTCAACTTTTTTGTTTCTGGAGAGAAAAATACAGTGAGCAGCATGATAAGACCACATTGGAACCATATGCATATGCAAAATATCAACTAATCTCTGTATTGATTAAAATGATTGTTCTTTAGCTAAACCAATCATTTGCCTTTCTTGTCAAACAATTGTGTATGTAATTTTTAATGTAATGTTAATAATTTATAATTTTTTTACACAGTACATCTTTTGATCTAACTAAACACTATAACTATAACGATACAGGCCATAAGTATGTTTTAGGGTTTTCTAGGTTTTTAGTCTTTACTACATTTTTTTTATTTTTTTTACTTCATGTGACACAAAACTGAATATCCCTTGTTCATCTTAATAGAGTACCGAGGTTATAATTTATTACTGCCCGTGTCTCTGGCTGAATGGGAATCTAGCAATGCAATTTAATTATAAACTTTTGGAAAGTATTAATTTTACTTGCAGCTAACTCATTATCTTGAATGTGTCTGAATCAGGAAAACTTTTTTTTAAGTAATCCTAACAGAATCATGTGCATATTATACATAATTAGGAATGAAAAATTCAAAAGAACATCTTAATATGCAGAAGACATTACAACTGCAATATTTTATATGCGAAAGCTAAAACTATATAAAAAGAGTAACTAACCATACACTGGCTTTGTCTGTATATGATAGATGAACTAATTTATCACTGCTTACAGATGCAAATCAAAAGAGGCATTCAATTGAATATACAGCATATGCATCATCATCACAGGCCTCCTGTTTTGGGGCAATTTAACAGATGTGCATCCGTTTAAAGAAAAACCTTGCAGCTCAGTGTTTATTCAGTGACACAGATGGGTGTCAAGTTTTCTTGCTTAAGAGAGACGATTTGTATAAAAAGAAAGTTATCTTATCATTAATGCTCTTGTTAATACTAAAATGACACCTGAAAAAATGTGAAGTAAAATAAAGACTAGGAATGTTAATTTACAAATTGTTTGAGACAGTTCTTCATATGGGTAGTTCATTGCTGAAAACATTTTGCTGATTAGTTTTAAGAATGTACAATGCCTGATAATTTTCATGATGATACTGTATATAAAAAATGAATTTTGGCAGAACCGTTACATATTGAACTGGATATTTTAACCACTTGCCTGGCAAGGTCGCATCAGATGTGACCTCACCACCAAGTGTTTTATCTGCCCTGATTGCACAGGATGCGTCAGATAAACAGTGTTAGCCATGGCAGGGAAGGGAAACTTCCCTCCGCTGCTGCTCTCAGAAGGACCAAAAAGTCTCTCTGCCTCCCTGCACCCTCCCCCAGTGTTTGCCGTGCTGCCGATCATTGTTAATCGGTCAGCATGGCAGGAACCCTCACCCAGTGGCGGCAAACAATGGCAGCCAATGGGAAAGTGTAAAACAACTCCCCCAATCCACTCTTAGACCCCCCCTTGTGTACCTGGCAACTGACTTCGGGGTAAAAGTAATGTTGCAATGGTCATGATGTAACCGATGTTCCAATGTTACCGATCTTTCCGACCTGGGACACAGCTCACTGGAAGCGGCTCCAAGCAAAAATACTGGGTCTACTGACCCAGGATATTTTCTTGGGTTTTGAGCAAGTTTTTTAGCAAGTAAAACCTAGTAACACTGCAGTGGAAACAGCACTTATCTGAGTTTTTGACAAGGTAATTGCAAAAGCCGCTGATTGGTCCCTCCAGGGTGCTGGCTGCCGATGTATTCACCCAGAGACCAGAGGAGATGCGTTCACATGCTGGGAGAGGCAGTTTATGTATGCACACAGATGAGCTGGGTAGAGAGCTGACCTGGCAGGAGAGCTGGGCGCACACCGACTGGATACATAGTCTGCCTGGAAAGAGAGCTAGGAGCTGGTCGCTGGGCATGAGCGGGCCTGGAAGGAGAGCTGGGCTCTGGGCACAGAGCAGCCCTGGAAAGAGAGATGGGTGCTGGTCACTGGGAACAGGGTCCTCATATTTGAAGACTAAATCAAAGGGACAATGTAAGGATATAAGAATGGCGACTGCCGCCTTTTTAGTAGGACCATTGGCCATGTAGCAATGAGGGTATCAGGCATCAAATAAACATGGAGGGTCAAAATTCCTAAAATGGGTTTCCTGAACCGTAACTATTTACGCCTTCATCTTGTGAAAGGAGGCTAAAGATAATTTCCACTTCTGTGGAGAGTTTAATACTTTGGCATTAATTGAGACAAAGAGCCTAATTCAGACCTGATCATAGCAGCAACTTTGTTAGCAGATGGGCAAAACCATGGGGGTCATTCAGAGCCGATCCCATGCTGCCTTTTTTTGCAGCCGTGCGATCGGGTCTGAACAGCGCATACGTGCGGGCCGCAATGCGCAGGTGTGTTGCTGGCCAGTGACGATGGTCACCGGACAGCAACAGATTCTATGAAAAAAGTGATCGCAGTGGCGATCGTAAGAAGATTGACAGGAAGAAGTTGTGGGCGGCAACTCACGTTTTCAGGTAGTGTCCGGGAAAATGCAAGTGATCCTGGTCATTTCCAGGGAGGTTTCCTGATGTCAGCTCCATCCAGGATCATCGCAGTGGCTGAGTAAGTCCTGAGCTGTGCAGTGACTGCACAAACTTTAGTTTGTGCATCAAAGCATTCATACCAGTGCAAAGCAATTACCCCCTCACTGTAGGCGGTGACTACCTGATCACTGCAGTGCAAAAAATAGCCTGCTAGCAATCAAGTCTGAATCACCCCCTATGTGCACTGCAGGGGGGACAGATATAACATGTGCAGAGAGAGTTAGATTTGGGTGGGTTATTTCGTTTCTGTGCAGGGTAAATACTGGCTGCTTTATTTTTACACTGCAATTTAGATTTCAGTTTGAACACACCACACCCAAATCTAACTCTCTCCGCACATATTATATCTTTCCCTCCTGCATTACACATGGTTTTGCCCATCTGCTAACAAAGTTGCTGCTACAATCAGGTTTGAATTAGGCCCAATGTTAATCATATTATTTGTCCTAGGAGAGAGCTATAGCGAAGCAGTAAAGAAAATGTAAACAATTGTAACTGTTGGTCGATGTACCCAGGGAGAGGAAGTCACAACACAAGACACATGAGGGGAAACAGAGAAAATACAAAGTCAAACAGACTCCAAGGGGAGTCATAGTAAGGTGCCAGAGTATACACGCCTCACCTATCAGCTACAAGGGGGTGTAGTGTCCATCCACCCCATGCTCACCCAAGAAATGGCAAGACTAAATGTATTCCAGAATCCTATATCAGTCATATGCAACTAACTCAGGGAGACCAGGTCCCCTAACTCATACCAGAAATAAATAAAAAAATATACAGATGGAGCAGCACTGATCTGAGGCAGCTCCATTGCATGCGTGCACTCTCGGTGTGACTGCACAGAGACACTCCCATTCTGAGCGCCTCCATCCGGGCACGCAACAGAGACACTCTCCCATTCTAGTGAATGAGGTGCTTCCCCATCACAGGCGTGACTAGCGTGGCTCCATCTTTACTAATCTGTGGGGATGATGCAAGGTCAATGTGTATGTAGCTATAATAGAAACACATAAGAGTACCAAGCAAAAAATGTTAACATAACAGCACTGTCAATAAAACTAAGAGATCAATATAAATGTCAACGATCACGTAGTGGGGGAACCATTATCACTGTCCCACCGTCGTCCACTCCAGCTGAAGGTGACGGTCAGGGGAAGAGGTACCCAAACCTCCAGACAGATTCCATCTAGTGAGGAGCCGCATACGATCTTCCACTGTGGTTACAGACACCATAGAACCCTTGCTAGAAATCAGGAGTTTGGTCCTTTTTCTTCTGAGGGACAAATGTAATAGGCTGGAATTAGCATCTTTAAGTAAGCATAGCCTGAGAGAGGTCTCTCAAAAGTTGTTCATAACCCAAGATGTCCGCAGAGTAAGATGAAGGCATGGCTGCCTTAAGTAGAGCTTTCTCAATATGAAAAAAATTAATTCTCATTAAGGCATCTCGAGGAACCCCATCTTGAGCATCCTTTGCTTTCAGCAATCTGTGAATACGGTCTATAAGTAAATCCTAGGTAGAAGCAGAAGGTAGTAGTTTCCTGAACAATTCAAAAACAAAATCATGAAGACTACTATTAGATACCGTTTCAGGGACACCTCGTAATTTAAGATTGTTCCTTCGCGATCTGTCCTCCAAGTCAGCTAGTTTATCATGTAGAAGTGCCACCTCGCCTTATAGGATTTCATAGGAAACAATAAGGTCATTGTGAGACCCCACCACTTCTCCCATTTTCAATTCCAAGTTATCTGAACAGTCTCCAAGATCTGAGGATTTATCTCACTGCACTGGTCAAAGAGAACAGAATTAATTTATATGTTCTTATCATCACATATGCTCATATCCATGATGAATAGTACCACTTGACCATTTATATATTTCTTTCACATAGTTGAAAGTGGTGGTGCTCCCACAAGTAATGAATTCTACTACTAAGAAAGGGGTAAAAAAACTCATAAAGAGAAGCGCTTGAAAAAGACTCTTAAGGTGGTAGAGCACTCTTAAGCAGTCTCCAAGATCATCTATGGATTGTTGGCAAGCTTGCAGCATGGAACAAAAGTCTGCCGCGACCTCTTCTTTGAATTGGTTCAAAAGATGCTCCATAGTACCAACTGTTAAGGCATCATTATCTGCAAACTTTGAAAAGGCAACATTACTTCAGATCAGAGATGAAGAATCAGTATAAGAGGGTGGGAGAAGGCTTCACACTGACGGCCGGTTTAGAAGCCAACTGAGTAGAAGTGCATTGGGGTGAGAGTTTGAAGAAAGCTACTTGTGACACAGACTTGGAGATGCTGTGCTTCTTAGGAGGCATGATGAGAAGGAACAATAGAAATTGTATTCAAGATAGCCCATTGAAATACAGTACAGAGAATCACTCTCTAGGCACCCCAATCAAATCATTTAAATAAGTGGTGAGTGTAGGAAGGAAATCAAATAGTTCATTAGGATGGACTGCTACATCCTAAAGAGAAGTAGTGCTTTCACTCTCTGCACTGAAGCACAGCCAAAATGGAGCCCATGTTTGAATCTTCCAAAAGAGAGATACTGCTGCCTGTGTAATAGCCAAAGAGTCAAGCTGTAATCATATTCTGTGGAAAGCCAGCAATGGTAATCCAGTACAGTACATGTGAAGCAGACAATATGGTACTTTATAGGCATCCCCCAGCACCGCTAAGGTATTGTAAATGTAGAGGGAGAGGAGGGGAGAGGGAATATTCAGGGGTTCAATGTACCCCTCCCTTCACCCACCACATATTGGCTCTAATAAGCTCCCCACAAAACTGTGCCACCAGAGTTTAGGACAGTAGGGGCAACAGACACTGGGAGCACCAGAAGGTAAAGCTAGAGGTAGTGGGAACTGCAGCTGCTCACATCCGTGTCCCTCCAAGATGGCCACCACCCACTTCCTGCTACAGAGCTCTGCTCTGACAGTGCTTTCCTTCCTCACTGCAGGGCCACTGGATGCCAGGGTGGAGCATCGCAGCGAGATTCCAAAAACCGGGCAGCTCCTCTGCCTCCTCAAAGGTGCAGCCGCTGAGCAGAACAGAGTCCACCGCTGATCACTGCTGCTCTGGATCTCCCAGCGGGGGTTCAATAATTGGGATCCTGGCATCTGTAAGTGGAGAGACCACAACCTGCAGAGACTGGATTACAAGTCCGACGCCTCAGCTACCAATCCCACCAGCAGCAGACAGCTATAGCAGACCAGGGCAGAATAACTAGGGCGGGCAGAAATAAGGGTTTCAAGTCTGGTTAAATACTAAAACTGCAGGAGCTCCTTTAATAAACATCTGCCTCAGATAGCAGTCAAGCAAAAAGCCCCCCAAAAAGGCTAATTTTAATGACATCCACAGGTTTTGTTGTGCTTACCCGGGTTCAGTGGAAATATAGGTGACCCGGAAAAAACCCAGGACAATGGTGTAGTGAAAACAGGGTCTAAGATGGGTAAGACCCAGCAAAATGCTGGGTAAAGAATCCATCTTGAAACAGACACAGGATTTTGGTGAAAAAGGGGTATACATTTTACATAGATTGCATCATTGCTAACCACTAGTCATACGGGAACTATTTTGTTACACAGGAAGTTTTGTAATACCAGAAGTGCTGCTGCAGTCATATTGTATGTCAATTATGACTTGCAGGTAGTAAGGCCACACGCTTCTGCAGATCTGCAGATCTCCAGAGTCCTGTAGTGATGTGCACATATACTACTTTACAAATACAATATATCTAACTTATTAAATATCACTATTTCAGTTGTGAATCCAAAAACACAGTGTCCATCTTGGCATAAATTTAGAAATACATGCATTTGAAAATTTACCTAATGAGTGTACCCTTAGTACCAAGTATAATTATTAAAGTTGTAAAATGTATTGCTATGCATTTTACGAGGGTCAAAGTACTTTATTGCTATCAATCTCCTGCTCATACATGGGTCCCTGAAATTGAAGCAGAAGGTTTGTAGAGAAGCCTGCAACCAATCAGAATGCTCAAAGACGCAGAAGTTTTCACAACTTTATTTCATTTTAATAACATTTATAATTAAGAAGCATCCAGATAAATAGATACTGGACATTAATGTATACAGTACACCAATAAACAAAGAATTTACTCTGGCTATACCCCAGTAAAATTAAAACTGTGTTGTAGAAGCATTAATCTGCAGGCTCCAAATGTTTAAAAATGTATTATAATTTTTTTTATATGTTAAAGGATTACTGATCAACTGTATAAAACTAGACAATTAAGGTTTTTTTGTTAGTCTCCAATGTTACAACAATATTTCCTCCAACTTTGATAATAACAATTTTGAGGAGATCTCTTCATGTCTGGTTGGGACTGCATTCTTACATTTTCAAGTAAACAAATATCTATGGCCACTATTCATGGGAAATATTTTGCTGAATTGCAAAAACACAAGTTCAATGTGCAGCTTAAAATGATCAATATGTGAAAAAAATATTTGCAGTACTTCACTTTACATGTCTCAAATTCAGTACATTGGTACATTTAGACTCCAGTGTTTGCAATTTTGAAAATGCATTAATCTAATACAACCATTCCATTTTTATAACTCATAATCTAGAATTATAGAGAGTGTTTATTCCTAGGGACCAACTGAACTAGATTATACAGTATGGCCCTCATTCCGAGTCGTTCGCTCGGTATATTTCATCGCATCGCAGTGAAATTCCGCTTAGTACGCATGCGCAATATTCGCACTGCGACTGCGCCAAGTAATTTAACAATGAAGATAGTATTTTTAACTCACGGCTTTTTCTTCGCTCCGGCGATCGTAATGTGATTGACAGGAAATGGGTGTTACTGGGCGGAAACACGGCGTTTCAGGGGCGTGTGGTTAAAAACGCTACCGTTTCCGGAAAAAACGCAGGAGTGGCCGGAGAAACGGAGGAGTGTCTGGGCGAACGCTGGGTGTGTTTATGACGTCAAACCAGGAACGACAAGCACTGAACTGATCGCAGATGCCGAGTAAGTCTGAAGCTACTCTGAAACTGCTAAGTAGTTTGTAATCGCAATATTGCGAATACATCGGTCGCAATTTTAAGAAGCTAAGATTCACTCCCAGTAGGCGGCGGCTTAGTGTGTGTAACTCTGCTAAAATCGCCTTGCGAGCGATCAACTCGGAATGAGGGCCTATATTTCCCATTTAACTAGTGGTCAGTTTAAGTGAAAGTGGAGCTGTTATGGTAAGAAATAATTTACAATCTACAGGTACCACCTACAGATTTCTCCAAACAGGTTCATATTGTAGTAATATTTAATTTTGCCTGTTTCTAGAGATTGACAAAACATACCTCGTTTTCATGTAAATTTTTTAAAAAACCCATAGCCTTTAAATAATAATAGTGATATAATAATTAGATATGCGCAGCGGGCATTTTTAGGGTTTTGTGTTTTGGTTTTGGATTCGGTTCCACGGTCGTGTTTTGGATTCGGACACGTTTTGGCAAAACCATTGGATTCGGATGCATTTTGGATTTGTTTTTTGTTTTTTATTCTCAAAAACAGCTTAAATCATAGAATTTGGGGCTAATTTTGATCCTATAGTATTATTAACCTCAATAACCATAATTTCCACTCATTTTCAGTCTATTCTGAACACCTCACAATTTTTTTTTAGTCCTAAAATTTGCACCGAGGTCGCTGGATGACTAAGCTAAGTGACCCTAGTGGGCGGCACAAACACCTGGCCCATATAGGAGTGGCACTGCAGTGTCAGTCAGGATGGCACTAAAAAAAATAGTCCCAAAACAGCACATGATGCAAAGATAAATAAAAATAAAGAGGTGCAAGATGTAATTGTCCTTGGGCCCTCCCACCCTTCCTTATGTTGTATAAACAGGACATGCACACTTTAACAAACCCATCATTTCAGCAACAGGGTCTGCCACATGACTGTGGCTGAGTTAACTGGTTGGTTTGGGCCCCTACCAAAAAACAAGCAATCAATCTCTCCTTGCACAAACTGGCTCTACAGAGGCAAGAAGTCCTCCTCATCCCTCGATTACTCACCCCCTTTCACTGTGTACATCCTCCTCCTCACAGAGCATTAATTAGTCCCCACTGGAATCCACCATCACAGGTCCCTGTGTACTTTCTGGAGGCAATTGCTGGTAAATGTCTCCACGGAGGAATTTATTATAATTCATTTTGATGAACACCATCTTCTCCACATTTTCTTGAAGTAACCTTCTATGCCGATAGCTGACAAGGTGACCGGCTGCACTAAACACTCTTTCAGAGTACACACTGGAGTGGGGGCAACTTAAGCACCAGAGACAGCGATCCACAAAGAAGCAAGTCCCAGTCACGTGATCGGGAGAACCCGGAAGCCGAACTGGTTGCCGAGCAACAGAAGACGGAGGACAGAGAAGCCGGTGATGGAGCGCGGCGGACACAGGAGAAGGTAAGAAGTGAGTCTCCGTATGCGGCGGGGGTCACTCAGTAAGCAGCTCCGTAGAGCGCTATCTGAGATTCTCCCTTACCCTAGACAGGACTACTAGTCCGGCCCATCGGCTCTCAGGGGACGTCTGAAGCAGGGCGTACCACGAGTAGCTGAAGCCGGTTAGCAAGACCAGTCCGGAGCCTCCCTTATCACACCCTGTGTTAATCTGCTAAACGCTCCACACCGTGAAGAAACAGAAGGACACATATATTTGGCCACTCTCAGACATTAAAGCGCTTAAAGAGAGAAACCTATAGACTGTCTAGTGCACTGTAAATAGAGACTTTAAAACAATAAGTTGCGGGACGCCGCAACTCGTATTGATTTCTTAACCAAGAGAGACATTATTAATACCATTGTCATTCAACAACTCATTTATACCAGTGGCATTATCCTCAGTTAGTCTGATCTTAATAAATAGTGGTTCATATAGTACCTGTTTACTCTACAATTGTCATTACTGTTCTGTTCAACAGAGAACCACACATTATTAGTTTGCTTTACCTATTGGTTAATGCGTTATCTACCACACCAATTAATTTGTATAAATTTAAGGGGTTATCGTTTAAGATCACCAATTAACTGAGATACTAGCCCACTAATCATTATTGAGCGCGCCACTATTTCCAATTATTCCTTAAGTAAAATAAAGCCAGTTTGTGCAAGGGCCTCCAAATTGCCTCTTTTTCCTGCCAGTATACGTACGGACTGTCTGACATGCCTACTTGGATGCTGTCACTCATATAATCCTCCACCATTCTTTCAATGGTGACAGAATCATATGCAGTGACAGTAGATGACATGCCAGTAATCGTTGGCAGGTCCATCAGTCCGGACCAGATGTCAGCACTTGCTCCTGACTGCCCTGCATCACAACCAGCGGGTGGTTTCAGAAATTTTTCCTTTTCCTGGCAGCTCCAGTGGTGGTAGAAAATGAAGGAGGAGCTGTTGGCGGGTCAGGTTCAGCTTGACTTGTCAATTGTCTCATCAGCAGGTCTTTGAACATCTGCATACTTATGTCTGCCGGAAAGAGAGATACAACATAGGCTTTAAACCTAGAATTGAGCACAGTGGCCAAAATGTAGTGCTCTGATTTCAACAAATTGACCACCCATGAATCCTGGTTAAGTGAAGGAAGTGCTCCTTCCACAAGTCCCACATGCCTAGCAGAATCGCTCCGTTTTAGCTCCTCCTTCAATCTCTCCAGCTACTTCTGCAAAAGCCTGAAGAGGGGAATGACCTGACTTAGGCTGGCAGTGTCTGAACTGACTTCACGTGTGGCAAGTTCAAAGGGTTGGAGAACCTTGCACAACATGGAAATCATTCTCCACTGCGCTTGAGTCAGGTCCATTCCCCCTCCTTTGCCTATATTGTAGGCAGATGTATAGGCTTGAATGGCCTTTTGCTGCTCCTCCATCCTCTGAAGCATATAGAGGGTTGAATTCCACCTCGTTACCAACTCTTGCTTCAGCTGATGGCAGGGCATGTTCATGAGTGTTTGCTGGTGCTCCAGTCTTCTGCATGCAGTGGCTGAATGCTGAAAGTGGCCCGCAATTCTTCGGGCCACTGACAGCATCTCCTGCATGCCCCTGTCATTTTTAAAAAAAAGTATGTACCACCAAATTAATTGTATGTGCAAAACATGGGACGTGCTGGAATTTGCCCAAATGTAATGCATGCACAATATTGGTGGCATTGTCCGATATCACAAATCCCCAGGAGAGTCCAATTGGGGTAAGCCAATGTATACTCAGTTTCCGTAAGAGGTTGTCAGCTGTATGCCTCTTATGGAAGGAGGTGATACAAAGAGTAGCCTGCCTAGGAACGAGTTGGCGCTTGCAAGATGCTGCTACTGGTACTGCTGCTGCTGTTGTTGCTGCAGGAGGCAATACATCTACCCAGTGGGCTGTCATAGTCATATAGTCCTTAGTCTGCCTCATGCAATTCTCTAAGTCCCTGTGAACTAACGGTGGGTACCAGATGCACGTCTAACACCAACATAGTTGTCAAGGCCTGAGTTATCCACTTTGCAACTAGACGATTGCTGTGATATTTCATCTTCCTCGCAAAGGACTGTTGGACAGTAAAATGCTTACTGGAAGTAGTACAAGTGGTCTTCCGACTTCCCCTCTGGGATAACGATCCACTACCAGCAGCAACAACAGCAGTGCCAGCAGCAACAGCAGCAGTAGGCGTTCCACTCAAGGATCCATCGGAGGAATCCCAGTTAGGAGAGGACTCGTCAGACTTGCCAGTGACATGGCCTGCAGGACTATTGGCGTTCCTGTCTAAGGAGGAAATTGACATTGAGGGAGTTGGTGGTGTGGCTTGCAGGAGCTTGGGTACAAGAGGAAGAAATTTAGTTGTCATTGGACTGCTTCCGCTGTCACTCAAAGTTTTTGAACTTGTCAATGACTTCTGATTAATGCGCTCCAGGTGGCATAAAAGGGAGGATGTTCCTAGGTGGTTAACGTCCTTACCCCTACTTATTACAGCTTGACAAAGGCAACACACATCTTGACACCTGTTGTCCACATTTCTGTTGAAATAATTTCACACCGAAGAGGTGATTTTTTTGGTATTTTGGCCAGGCATGTCAATGGCCTTATTCATCCCATGGACAACAGGTGTCTCCCCAGGTACCTGACTTAAACGAATCACCTCACCATCAGAATCCTCCTCGTCAATTTCCTCCTCAGCACCAGCAACACCCATATCCTCTTCCTGGTGTACTTCAACAGTGACATCTGCAATTTGAATATCAGAAACTGAACTGTGGGTGCTCCTTCCAGCACTAGCAGGGGGTGTGCAAATGGTGGAAGGAGCCACCTCTTCCCGTCCAGTGTTGGGAAGGTCAGGCATCGCACCCGCCGATACATTTGGACTCTCCTTGGGGATTTGTGATTTAGAATGCAAAATTCTTTGCTGTGCTTTTGCCAGCTTAACTCTTTTCATTTTTCTAGTGGGAGGATGAGTGCTTCCATCGTCATGTGAAGGTGAACCACTAGTCATGAGGAACATAGGAGAGGGCTTTAGCCGTTCCTTGCCACTCTGTGTCGTAAATGGCATATTGGCAAGTTTACACTTCTCCTCAGATGATTTTAATTTAGATTTTTGGGTCATTTTACTGAACTTTTGCTTTTTGGATTTACATGCTCTCTACTATGACATTGGGCATCGGCCTTGGCAGACGACGTTGATGGCATTTCATCATCTCTGCCATGACTAGGGGCAGCAGCTTCAGCACTAGGTGGCAGTGAATCTTAATCTTTCCCTATTTTACCCTCCACATTTTTGTTCTCCATTTTCTAATGTGTGGAATTATATGCCAGTAATATATCTGGAATCAGACAGCGGTAATGTCTGGAATTAGATACCATTAGATAGATACCAGATACCATTGTGACTGGAATGATGATGACCTATACACAGTGACAGGACACTACCACAGCACCCTACAGCAGCAAGATGCAGCACAAGACACTGGACTAGTATATTAGTAATGTACTGTAGTATTACTGAGCACCACAATGCTGCACAAGACAATGAGCATTTGTACTGAGAACTGATGATGATAATACTAAGAACTGACACTGATGAGCAAGATGCAGCACAAGACACTGGACTATTAGTAATGTACTGTAGTATTACTGAGCACCACAATGCAGCACAAGACAATGAGCAGTGATACTGAGCACTGATGATGATAATACTGAGAACTGACACTGAGCAGCAAGATGCAGCACTGACTATTAGTAATGTACTGTAGTATACTGAGCACCACAATGCAGCATAAGACAATGAGCAGTGATACTGAGCACTGATGAGGATTATACTGAGAACTGACACTGAGCAGCAAGATGCAGCACTGGACTATTAGTAATGTACTGTAGTTTACTGAGCACCACGATGCAGCACAAGACAATGAGCAGTGATACTGAGCACTGATGAGGATAATACTGAGAATGACACAGAGCAGCAAGATGCAGCACTGGACTATTAGTAATGTACTGTAGTTTACTGAGCACCACGATGCAGCACAAGACAATGAGCAGTAATACTGAGCACTGATGAGGATAATACTGAGAATGACACTGAGCAGCAAGATGCAGCACTGGACTATTAGTAATGTACTGTAGTATACTGAGCATCACAATGCAGCACAAGACAATGAGCAGTGATACTGAGCACTGATGAGGATAATACTGAGAATGACACTGAACAGCAAGATGCAGCACAAGACACTGGACTATTAGTAATGTACTGTAGTATACTGAGCACCACAATGCAGCACAAGACAATGGTGGTCATTCCGAGTTGTTCGCTCGTTGCCGTTTTTCGCGACGCAGCGATTAGGTTGAAAATGCGCATGCGCATGGTACGCAGCGTGCATGCGCTAAATTATTTAACACAAAACTTAGTAGATTTGCTGGTGTTCGTGCAGCGCTCTTCAGTCGCACTGCTGATCGGTGAGTGATTGACAGGAAAGGGGCTTTTCTGGGAGGTAACTGGCTGTTTTCAGGGAGTGTGCTAAAAAACGCAGGCATGCCAGGTAAAAACACAGTAGTGTCTGGAGAAACGGGGGAGTGGCTGGCCGAACGCAGGGCGTGTTTGGGAAGTCAAACCAGGAACTAAATGGAATGAGGTGATCGCAGTCTAGGAGTAGGTCTGGAGCTTCTCAGAAACTGCAGCAAATTATTTAGTAGCCGTTCTGCTAATCTTTCGTTCGCTATTCTGTTGAGCTAAGATACACTCCCAGAGGGCGGCGGCCTAGCGTTTGCAATGCTGCTAAAAGCAGCTAGCGAACAAACAACTCGGAATGAGTGCCAATGAGCAGTGATACTGAGCACTGATAAGGATACTACTGAGAACTGACACTGAGCAGGAGAGACACACTACTAGTATTACTGAGCAGCAATACGTAAGCACTGATACTGAGCACTGATATTGAGATATCCACTGACAGAAAGTAGCCACGTCCTCTCTGCTCTCTCTACAATGCATGAGTGAAAATGGCGGCAATGCGCGGCTCTTTATATGGAATCCGAATCTCGCGAGAATCCGACAGCGGGATGATGACGTTTTTCCTAGTTCGGGTTTTCTGAGTCAGGCGGGAACAACCGAGCTTGGCTCGGACCCGTGAAGTTCGGTAGGGTTCGGTTCTCGGAGAACCGAACCCGCTCATCTCTAATAATAATAGAGAGAAATCATCTGCTTACAGAAAAAGGATGCAGAGCAGGTTATCTTTTGATGATCTACAGTCAAGTTTATTAATAATAAATGTTTAATATTAGTATGTCAGTATGTTAGAAATATTAAATATTTGAAATGAGCCCATGTGCTGCAGACTAATGCTTTATTGAAAGTTACTAATAATATTAAAAGTTCTAATAATATAATATAGAAAAGTACAGTAAAATATAGAACCTGATTCAGCTGCAATTGTAGTAAGCATACAGTAGCTGCTGCTTTCTTGGAAGTAGCAGAGATGATTACATGATAATGCAGCAGGAGGCCTCTGATATACACAGATGCAACCTACATGCTGTGTGATCCTTTGCTGTGTCCAAAGATGCAGCATTGGATCACTCTGAAAAAACACTGGCTGTCTGAGTAACTCTGATGTTATGCAGATTGGCCACTGCAGCTGAGGCTATGAAATCTGGAGACACTGGCCTCGGCATTCTTACAAAATGGAGACAAAATATCAGATGTGCAGTTCAGGTCTTCTGCATATGCAGTGTACCAAACTTTGGTGCATTGCATGATACACACTATTACTACTGCACCTGAATCATGCTTCTGTTGTGGTGAAATAGAAAAAACATCTGGCCAATAAAATTTTTCAATAGAAAATGGAAAAAAAAATCCTTTTTCTATTTCTCTTTTTTTTCTTTCATTTTTGTTTCTTTTAAATTACTCCAAATGTATTTATCACTGAATGTCATTCTTATATCCTTTTATCTCAGTAATTCTCCAAAATAACATACATTTGTTATGTCGAAGTCGAAAATATTACATAGAGAGAATATACAGACTCCACACATTATGAGTCGCTATGCTTGCAAATATGCACAGCGAGCCCAGATAATATATAGTAACATACGCATTTACACACACATGTCACAAAGATAGATTCAACACATATTTCATACAGCACATAAATTTATACATATCAAGCACCAGACAACATAAGGTTTCCAATTATATAATGGAATATAACATCATGTATGTGTATTTTTGGAGCAGAGCAAGATGGACATGTCGTGCTTGGTGTCAAAGTAACCAGATTAATGTGTAGATTCATTTGGTGCCTGTGATTAGGTTAGGTTGTAGCACATTGCCATGAGAAGATATGATTAAATGTAGGAATATAAAGCCACAATTCTGAAGAGAACAATGGACATTCCATTTAAAGCATGTGATGGACAGGAAACCAGTCGACCAGCAACCTTGAACAAAAGCCCTCACACTGACCAATGACTCATCTGTATGAGAAAGTTCCCTCCCCTAGACTAATAACAAGAGACCTGTGCACACCCCCAACTCTCAGGGGTATAGCTGATCACACACACAGAGCCGGCTGCCCTTTTTGTCCCAGATGATGGTGGAGCTGCCTGTCCAGTGGCTGCATGATTTTACTGAGAGAGAGTGATATGGAGTGGAGACTGTATTTGAGTAAAATATGGTAATTGTATTGCTGGCCGTGTCTGTATTTGAATTAGTTTGTAATAACTGCTTACTGTATAAACTGTAACCATGTAACTATATATATTATGTACATTGTGATATATTGAATACATATCATTTTAATAACAAAAATATACATCAATGAGCTTTGCAACTCAGATAATGTGTGGGTGTATTGTTTTCTCTTATGGGATGTAGTGTTTTTGCGAAGTATAGCGCACATTCATAGCACATGGTAATATGATGCGCAGGCGTCCACAGTATATATTAGAGCTGGCATTTTAAATATTTGTTAGAAAGTAATTTGACTTGAACAGTTAAATGCCCAGATTTCATGTGTAATCATCTGACAGCTGCAGCTCAATTGAAAGAAGCCTCTGGTTGAAACTAACACTTGGGTATAATCAGTACCACAAAATTTCCCTGCTTGACAATTCATTTTTTGCAACTAGTAGGCATATAACACACACACAAGCAAGAGAAGAAAGTGTCAGTCAAAAGATTAGAAGGTGAAATACCTATATTTATTGCAGATAAATAAAAAAATATTTCTTCAGGACACACTTAACTTATTCAACAACTTGCTCAAAGGGGAATGCATTGTGTGCAGACTACAGTCTTTCTGGTATTCTGGGAGCATGTATGCCCTATTCCAAGATGGCCATCTTAAGTTGACTGTGTCAGACTGTGTTAGAGTATTGCAGTGAAAAACAATGAAGTGCAATCCTTAATGTTTCTAGTGTTCCTGCACCACTACCCAGTACCCACACACTAAACAGCTGGTGAGCTGTAAAACACAATGCTATGCTGAAGCCCTACTCCATGAGAACCAGTGTGTAGCCAGTGTATTTTGTGTAATTTAGATACATATTTACAACTTTGCAAACTAAACAAGTTTACTTTCCTTAAAGATAGAACTTCTTTGCTACTAAAACTATCTGTGATTACACAATTGTCTAGTGATTGCATACTCTGTTATGTTAACATCACAGGCCTCTCCTCTTGTATACTACATTCAGAAGGCCTGTTGTCAGTCAAAAATGTAATCACTGACAATTCTGTCTTCCAAGTTCCAGAAATTAACCAATTATTTCCTTTGTTTGGAAATTTTACATTCAGATTACTGGCCGTGCAATTGGGTCCCCAGTAGCTCCATCATATGCCAATGCCTATATGTATGTAGTAGAACAAAACCTTTTTGTGATGACCTCACTATTAAACATATTTATCTTTATTCACTTTTAGTGAACTCCTTGAGAAACAAAATACCTTTTTCCACATGGATTATTTAACATACAGGGGGAGTGAAACTACCATTAATGTTTATGGATGTTGCTATAAAGATTAGGGTGTCCCAAAATTATTATTTTTTTCCATAAATCTCCTGCCCCCTTGGTTTTTCCCATTCCTCTTGTCCCCAAAAGTGAGTATATGAAATTTGAGCTTTGTAGGTGCATGGAAAAGTTTGCCAATAGGGACCAGAAGTTTTGAAAATTTGTCTACTTTCCATTATTTCCTCCCTATTTAGAATTTTTTTGGGGAAACTTTGGGTAAGCTCACAATAATTTTAGCACTCTTCACACCGTCGTAAGTGGCTATGCCCCCTTAACCCTTGCATACCCTTGTGGCATGCAATATTTGTATTATATGGAGTATTACCTTCAATCATAATTGTGTGAGTGGTTAAATATTGCACGGACAAAGGGCATGCAATGGTTAAGGGGTCATAGCCCCTTGCAATGGGCCTGATGAGTCATCTAGTAGGTGCTGCGGTTGGGGGAGTGGCAGGTGCGGGGGAGATGTGGATGGGGAGGGGGTCTGGGGGTGTCGTGGGTGGAGAAGGGGTGATTGTGGGGGTGGTGTGGGTGGGGGAGGGGCTGGTGTGGTGGTGGGGGAGGGGAGGGTGCTGCGGGGGGGGGGTGTCTGGAGCCACTGTGGGTGCAGGGGTGCCAAGGGTGGGGGAGGGGCAAGTGCAGTGGTGTGGTGAGTGGAGGTGGGGCAGGTGTAGGGGTGCTGCGGGTGGGCTTCCGGAGCCTCCATGGGTGGTGGAGGGGGGATGTGCAGTGGTGCCATGGATGGGGCCCGGAGGTACTGCGAGTAGGGGAGGGGTGGGTAATGCTTCTCCTCCTGGATGTAGCTAAGCTGCTTTCCTCCCTTTGGCAGTGGCTCTCCCGGAGACTCGCACAGCAGCCAATCACTATTGTTAGTGCCGGTGTCACAATGCGCTGCGTTACATGGAAATAGATGCACTCAATAAACTACTGCTCCCAGCAGGCCTTAGCGGCAGAATGCTTCGGCTATTAGTGTGTCTACTTCCCTGTAATGGGACACCGGTGCTATTAATAGTGACTGGTTGGCAGAACTGACTGACTCGCTGAATCAATGTAAAAGGTGAGAGTGCTGTGCAGTGTCAGTGACACTGCACACCCACTACACTGCACAGCACTGTCACCTTTTACATTGATTCAGCGTGCAAACATTACCCTCCACAATATCACCCACTCTTACCGTTACATTAGCCATCCCAGGGCTTCCAGGCTGGCAGGCCAAGTGCTGTGTTGCAGAGGCAGGGCCTCTGGGGATCTGTGCGCGGCTGTGGCGGGGATGCACCTCTGTGACATCATGCGCAGAGGAGGTTCCGGGGCTCAGAGTATGCAGCACAGCGAGGGCTATGAAAGCCTTCCGCTGCGCGGCTTTCATACACATCTATGCCGGTGGCCACAGCAGCTTTTGTTCCACCTGCGCTGTGGCTAGAGAGTGGGGATTTTTGAAGCAGCAGGATGCAGGGGGTCATTCTGAGCTGATCATAGCTGTGCTAAATTTAGCACAGCTATGATCACTTACACTGACATGCAGGGGGACACCCAGCACAGGGCTTGTCTGCCCCACATGTCAGGCTACCCCCTCTCACAAGTACAAAAGCATCGCTCAGCGGCGATGCTTTTGTACTTGAAGAGTAACTCCCAGCCAGCGCAGCTCCTGCGGCTGGTCTGGAGTTACTCATCGCTGCCCTGGTCACAGTGGCTGTGTGTGACGTCAGGCTGCTGCTGCAAGCCGCCCCCCCCCCTCACGGTCCAGCCACACCTGCGTTGGCCGGACCTTGCCTACAAAATGGCAGGCAAGTGCTGCCATGCCGCCCCCTCCCACCCAGCAACCGCCTCTGACTGTCAATCAGGCAGAGGCGATCGCTTGACAATGACAGCCATCAGCTGTCAGCCATGCGCTGGCGCATGTGCAGTTCTGACCTTATCGCTGCAATGAACTGCAGCGAGCGTTCAGGTCAGAATGATTTCCATAGGATGCTGCAATAAAAGGTTTCTTTTCCCCTATCTACAGCACAGAGACTTGCTGCAGATGCAGAGGCATACCTTCCAGCTGTACCTTTATGGTAGGTACAGTACCTTTTTTATGGTCTGTACTGATTTTTGGCTCTCCATACTTCCATTGAAGGTATAGGAAAAGGAGCGTGGCCATGCCACTGCACCCATGGTCATGCCCCCTTTTCGAATTTGTAGCAAATTTTTGTGTAAATCGTTTGAGGGTATGATGCTGCAGATGCAGTAGGCATATTTTGGGGTGTGGACCTGGAGCTGCAGCTCCATCAGCCCCATTGTTAATCCTGCTCTGGGAACACACAGCAGCCAAAAGGAAGGCATTTCTCTCTCAATCAGCTGTGGACTGGGTGTGATAGACTTGCTGCTAACCCAATAAGAGCTCCTAGCCACTCCCAGCATTATCCATATAGTCACAGAGTGACAGATCTGGGTAATTATATAGGAGATTGATAACAGTACTATAAAAGTAAAAATTACCATTTCAACCTTCCTTGATGGTCCAAAACGCAGCCCAAGTTTATTGCAAAATAGTAAAAACGAGCTAATTTGAAAGAAAAGTTTTATTGCATGACCTCACCAATCACCAACATTACTACTGCTGCACCGCCGCGGATGCTGAGTGACTAGTATGTACATGTACAACAGACAACAGTGCGTGCGTGCGTGCGTGCGTGCGTGCAGTGGTGGTCACGTGGTGCACACACACACAGATATCGTCGTTCAGTCGAGACAGTCAGGCAGTGAGCGAGTGAGAATGTTCATTGTGTTTAAGTGTTGACATGCCGAAACATGCATATTATGTAGGATGTGCTTCACTTCACTGTTTCTGTTAGATGAGTTGGAAGAAGAAGGCTGATTTTATAAACTTGTGTTTTTTAGTGTTACGTTTTTTGATGCACTGTTTATCGTTTTACAGTAACTGCTGAAAGCCTAGCTGATGATGATATGGTGGTTGCTGCCTGGGTGGGGTGGTAAGCTGGTAAACTGATCAGTTCAAGACATTCTGTGTTGGGGCATGCTTATAAATAAAACTTAACTTTTAATTAGAATATGATAAAATTTATTTCAAAACAAAAAATGATGTAGCATTGCCAGTATACAATTTATATGAATCTTATAGTATAAATATGCGCCCTAACGTGACTTCTGATCACGAAGTCGATGCTCTGATTGTGGCCCTAACACTCAGGCTACAAAGTATGTAACTATCCATTCCTCCTTACGTGTACTTAGTTATTCATATTTATTCCAACCTAAACCCTATCCAGCCGCATATAGACTTTGGAGAGGAGTTACTATACACCTAAGATACTTACCATAATTTTTGATTTTTCTAAAACACTACTTTTTTCATTTATCTTACGGTTACCTAGCAACCTGATAAACATAAACATTATCAGATGACTAATTTGTACTATGAGAGTGGCTGCTCTTAGTACTTTCCTTTTCCTGTTTTTTTCAAAACAGGAAGTGATGTAGCCCTGCAAGTATACACTCTCTGTATGAATCTGATAGCGGAAATGATGCGCCCTGACGCGACTTCCGGTCACGGAGTGAATGCTCCGATCGCGGCCTTATCACCCTGGCTACAAAGCATGTAACCGTCCATTCCCCCTCACGTTCATTCAGTTAATCATAGCCCAACCCAAACCCTAACCCAGCCGCATATATAATTTGGACGCGACGGGTTCCCGCACCACTTCCGGGTTTTGAAACCGAAAGTGACGCGCTAATGACAAATGACGCGCCACAGAGTAGTCCTTCGACCTAAGAACTTCCGGTCATGGAGCTGTTGCCCCGATCGTGGCCTTAGCATCCAGCCAAAACATTCATTTCTCTCCACTGATACCCATTTCAGCTTAACTTAAAGCCCTAATAGCTATACAAAGGCTTTGGATATGACGCAATTCGACACCACTTCCGTTTTTTAAAACCGGAAGTGATGTACTGGACACCTCATGAACATCATATGATTCATTCTTTCCCCTCTATGATTGGCCCTTACAATGAGACCACTCCCCCATATTGGCCTTAAATAGACAGTCTTCCACTACCACCTCACACAGTGAACAAGCCACCTTCAGGTGAAACGGCCGTCTGTGTTTAGTGGTGCTGAACAGTGCACGGTTCAGCCCACTCACCTCCTGGTATTGTATAATTGACTTAATTTTGGTTATCAAATTATTTAATATCTGGTAATCTGCTATTGTTTATCCAACTATAATGTTAAATATCCAACGTTTTCAGTGAATGCTCTTTAGTCCTATTCTTACATTGCATTTTTAACTTTGTTATGTAGATGGCTAATTTATACCAATAAACCATAACACACTGTTAAAAAATTTTCTGATCACATATGACTATGGGATATCTCCAATAGCGAATCTCTGTTCTCTACTGTTGTACCCTAGGGGCATCGCCAATAGCAAATTTTTGAATTTGGATGTTTTTAGGAAACTTTAAGATACCTGTGTAATTCCACACTAATTTCCAAAAGGCCCAGGTAACCCGCCTCTCTCATCCACTGTCCGCTATATCATTATATGACTGTGGACAGCAGAAGACGGGACCTGAGCCTATATGTTTCCTGTATCTTGCTCTTTCAGTACTCTCTCATCCTGATGCCAGTCATATAATTTCTCTGCAATGCAAAAGTAACAGAGAGACTGTACACAACAATGGACAGCAGAAGTACTCTTTCTGGTATGTGCCAATAACCACACACCCTCTCATTCACAACCTATGTGATATTACTGCCATATCTCACTGGTTACGCCCAATCTCGCCTGATCTTGGAAGCTAAGCAGTGAGGAGCCTGATTAGTACCTAGATGGGAGACTGCTAGGGAATCTTAGGTGCAGTAATAAATACCTCTGTCTTCATGTGAAAAGCAGAAGTGTTGGAGCAACCTTTGACCCTTACCGATTTCACATCTATATTCTTTTTTCAATTTGTCTGATCCTAGACTCACCTTGAGTTTTTTCTTTCACTGTACATGTTGACCAGAAACTTAGCAATAGCAGATTAACCCCTACCAGGATATATCATCACAATAGGCATTGGTTAGTGGACCAAATTCATAGTCTAAATTGTTATATCAATTGCCTATGTGCTATATGTCAGAATTTTTTTCTGTTATGTTGAAATTGAATTTCTGATATTTTCATCTTGGGTGTCACTGTCACCTTAAATACCGATATAAATTGGAGAATTGATACTCCTATTCATCTTTTTATCTATCTTTTTTTCTTATTTGATGATATTGAATCTGTCCTGAGATTCAAAAATACAAGTGGAGAGAGGTTAAAAATTCTTTATGACCTTCTCTTAAAGTATTATATGTGTGTTTGTCTGTGTACCATAATTTTATCAAATTCTAATTAAAAGTTAAGTTTTATTTATAAGCGTGCCCCAACACAGAGTCTCTCTTTTTTATTTTGAAATATTGACACGTACTATTGACTCTGGGTGCACCACCAACAACAATAACTCCTTGGATACCGATTTCAGGCATCTCTTATGCATATGCACTGTTGGTTTACAAGGGACAAATTCTATAAGAGCCCATTATAAAGAGATCGTGTTTAGTCCTGTGCGGCACCAATCCGACCTTTTTCTCAGTTCAAGACATTGCAAATCAAAAACCGGAGGCTGAAATCCTTGCAAGATGACACTGTTTCTTTCCTGAAACTCGTAGTAAACCAAGATAAAGATGTCCTACTTCCAGGTGACTACAATGAAAGTGCGGAACTGATGCTCATATTGCTAGGAGAAATTCCACCTGGAGGAGTTCAATGGCAAAAGCCAGATGCATTCCATAAGGCAAGGTGGATGTCCACCATACTGTACGCAGCAAAAATTTATGCATTCAGCGAGCAGCTCTATGATTCGGTCAAAATAAAAAAACTATGTTGCCTTTGTCTGTTCAACGCACTCCTTTTCATTACAGTTTGGCTAAATGCTACAAAAGTTGCAGATGTTCCAGCTAATGATTTAAATCTGTGGGAATATTTGAATGCCTATGATGAGATAGATTTTGTGGTTGCTCAGGCAGCATTGTCTGCATTTCATTGCCGTTTTTGTTATTTAACAGAGGAAATGGTAACATGGTGATATTGTTATTATAATAGGTAACCTACACTCATTTGCAGTTTGGATCTTCTCAGAATATACATGCTGCAGTGATATTGTTATTATAATAAGTACTCTACACTGTCAATTTGTATATTTTAAGCTATATTATATTCTATGATGATACTTTATTGCAACTTTGAAATATTTGGTAATTGCTATCTCAGTGTTTGTTTTAGTTGAGTTTTATGGCATGCTCTGTAACTGGGGGTGGGGTGTTAGGGCTTGATTGCAATTACCAGACACACATGGATACTTACCATTCATAAGGGAAGATGCTGGGCTGAACAGCAGCCTGGCTGAACAGGGTTGTATTAGAAGGGTTAAGAAAATATTACAATATACACTTACTCATGACTTACCAGGATGAACACAGACAGAAACATCCCACCAACATTGCAGAACAACAACCACCCTTCCTTTCATTCCCAATCACAATCATCTGTGCATTTCAGCGTATGTATATATCATTCAAACTATAATCCTCATGACGTGTAAGAACAGAATGCAACCAATTTTGTATAAAACCCATTACATTGTGATTTGCATGTGATTGTACATAGCTGTTTGTCATTTTGCTGTGACATGCTCAGTTAACATACAGCGGAACAACACCAGTAAATAGGCACCTGAACTTTTAACTTGAACAAGTGAAACCTTACACTCTCAGCCTAGATAATTCTGGTTTAATCTCAAACAAACTATGTACCACAAATTGATTTTCTTCATTGCTCTTCATGGAGTATTCATAAAGACCATTGCATCATTCAGTCTCCCAGTAACTCAGCCCTCTGTACATGTTGCCCCCTCAATTATACACTCTCCTCTTATTATCACTCATAAGCTTTTTACTTCCCTATACTCATAGACAATAACATCTACAACCTCTCACCATAAAAAACTTTCACAAACCTCTGACACCCACATTTATCTCTCTCTTCTGCTTCTGATACCTTTTGACATTTCACCAAATCCAGGACCCAGCCCCTTGCATCGCTCACAGTCACCTGATTCCCAGCAACATAGAAATCCAACCAACCTCATAAACATCACATGTCTTCCATCACCCTCCAGATCACTAAAATGTGCCTTATGGAATGCATGCTCTGTTTGTAACAAATTAACATCCATCCATGACCTCTTCATATCTAACAACTTCAATCTGCTGGCTATAACAGAAACCTGGCTCACACAATCTGACACAGCCCCCCCCCCCCCCCCCCCGCAGCACTGGCACATGGTGGTCTCCACTTCACACACACATCCAGGCCTGGTAACCATAAAGGATGAGGAGTTGTACTTTTACTTTCCCAATCTTTCGCATACCCTGTTCTACCACAGGTTCCATCACTCACATTTACATCATTTGAAGTACATTCCATTAGGGTTTACTCTCCTTTCTCTCTGCATGTTGCAGCTATCTACCACCCACCTGGGCATCCCAAACAATTTATGGAAGATTTTTCTGTGCAATATAAGTGATTAAATTATGTGCTGAAAAATTAAACACTGTTTCACTGTGCTCAAACAATTGTTCCGCTCAATTTATTTTATTAATTAAATATCACTGGAATTGTTCATATTTTTATTTATGTATTGAATCTAAACAGCTATGGAAATAATAGCATGGGTAAGTAACCCTAGTACGGTACAGATCTCAGAGGTAGGTATTAAGTTTGGATACACCTAGGACATAGTCCCTTTATATACATTTAAATATCATGGTGGAAACTTATGATTCTATAAGATAGTATAATTTGCATGCAAACCGTGCCATTAGTGGTTCCTTTAAAAAAAACTCAATTGACAAAAGACCATGGTGTGTGCACTGTTAATTAATCTTACATATACAACAAGATCATGTCTATTCTATGGGTCTAGACGCAGCATGCATCATGACTCCATTGACAGTGATCTTTGAATAATAAATTATTTCAGGCTGTTATACACCAATTGGATCAGGTCTGTTGCGAAAAATAGCCCTTTGTAATTAATTCAATATCAATAAGAATATTAATGAATTAGGGCTGTTATCATGAGTATTCATGGCTGCTTGCCACGCTCACACCACCTTCAATGGTTTATGATATTAATACGCATGGTATGTGGTTAAAAGCTTCTCTGGCTTTATTTATTACCACACTCTGTAATAAGCCTACTATACCTTATCACACAATACACCGGTCCGCTAGATGCTGAAAGGGCTTATGTATTGATGCACATTATAATCCTTAAGGAATCATGAATCAATTTACCAAATTGTCCCAACTGGTTGGTACTAGCTCATGGTTACTTTTCCATGTGTTTGGACAATATGGACCTTGGCTGAAAAAAGCTCCACAAATGTGGGAAGAAGATCACAGTTTCTGTGAAATGAAATCATTTGTCAAGAACTTGAAAGTAGTTAATGATACTGCAGAAAGAGGAGTCAAACTGATGAAAGAGTTTTCTAGAAGAATTAAGAAGGATGAGGAGCAGCAACAGAACTTACTGCAGTCGGTTGAAGAAAATCGAAAGAAAATTCCATGTTTCAAGAAATCTATATTGAAATAATTATAAATCAGTAGAAAAAGTTTGAGAAAGTCTGATGTTTAGAAGTTGTGAAATAAAACGTTTCTTTCAAAATAGCTCATTTGTACTATTTTCACAATACATTTGGGGTGTGTTTTAGACCATCAAGGAAGGTGGAAATGATAATTTTTACTTTTAGTGTACTGTTATCAATGTATAATAACAGTTTCAAATTATTATGAGCCTACCCAAAGTTAATAATGGAAAATAGCAGAATTTTCGAAACTTTTGGTCCCTGCACCTACGAAGCTCAAATTTCATATACTCACTTTTGGGAACAAGAGGAACGGGAAAAACCCTGGGGAGCAGGAGTTTTATGACAAAAATTTTTTAGACACCATAATAAAGATAGTTGACAAAAATTTTTTAAAGTTGTCTATTTACTAAACCTACATATCATAACACTATTTTACAACATGATAGTTTCCATCCAAGACCAGAACTTAAAGGTTTGCCATACTCACAATGTTTCCATGTACACAGGGAGTATTTACATTCAAAACATAGTAATAAAATAATGGAGAGATAAAAGGAGAAAGCAAGACAAAGAGAAACAGAGTAAGGGAGAGAGAAAGAAAGAGCAAGATGGAGAAAGATATTTTTAATACTACAGTGCAGTTCAGTTTGATCCGATGCAATAAATTCAATACCAATGCCAATTTGTCAGCTTATCATCTAACCATAAGTGTGCATATGCATGAAACTTAACTTACAGTAACTTAAATGTTTTACCAATGTATACAGGTGTATATTATTAATGCCAGTAAGTGGAGCACCAATCTAGGACATACAGTATATTTAAACAATGTTAATATATATTTTAAATATTAACAGATGTATTTAGAATCAAATAAAAACCTGAAAGTGAGAAAGCATTTAGATTTACTAACCAAAAGTTTTTGTACTAAACCAAAATTGACAATTACCAATGAAGTTTAGGAGAGATCACTATAATCTGTATAGGATTTTAAAAGGTTAAAATAGTTGAAATGGAAAAAAAATATGTGGGGTCCCCCCAAATCATTAACCAGCACAGTATGTCCCTGACAAGGCTGATATGGGATTAATGGCATGGGGCTCCAACAATTTTCTCATATCAAGCACCAGGCTGTTCCTTCTAGTGAGCTGATGCTATAGCAAGGGGACACAGAGCAGCCTGGGGTCCCCCTGCCAGCATGATGACCTATCCCAAACTGGTCAGCCCTGGGCTGGAATTTCTTGGAAAATTGGGAGCCTCCACCCAAAAAAATTAGGTCTCTTTTATGAGAAACCACCTCCCCATAAAGGCTTAATGGATAAAGAACAGTTAATAATATTGTTGGTGGAATACATGTCCCAGCAAGTCTCACCATGATAGCATTTGTGTAACAACAAATATTATAATACACATACATTATAGGCCTACTGGCACCTGTGGTCTGCATGTGAAGAAAATATAAAAATAACTATATTACTTGCATACCACATGTTGTAATATTGTATTTAAAAAAATAATCCCAAATCCACACATTTCATAATTACCAAATCATTGGATGGGCTCCTCTTCATTCCAAGTAGGCATCTAATAGCCTCAGTAAAATAGCAAACTGAGCATAACTTCACTGACAGGCACTATACAATTTAAAGTGCCAATATGTGTAAAGTGACCAAGTAAAACATCCCTTGAAATGAACAGGTACCACCATTCAAATGAATAGGAAAGCACTGATTGCCTGAGAGCGGACACCTCCACGTCAGAGACCCCCATTAATCAGTAACCAGTCCTGGAACTCTCAGTCTGGACTGGTTATAGGGAAATAGGTGTGCTGCCACACCTATTTTCCCACTATATTCCCATGCCAGCCTAGATTGCGAGGTATGTTGCTGGTTATTTATGGGGAGAATACTTTTTTATTTTTATTTTTAACTCTCTAACCTTTCAAACCTAATGAAGGCACAAATTGTAGTGATCTGTGCAGTGCTTCCTCCAAATTTGCCTGCCTCAGGCAGCTCTATTATATGGGTTGGTTGGCCATTGCTTTGCAGTGAGTTTTTTGGTTAGTTTTAAAACTGACCATTAAAAAAAATTGTCTATCTTTGTCTATGTGAAAAAATTGATTGTTTGCCCAATACTCTAGTCTAAAGTGTCCTTAAGTTGAGCTTTTGATAATTTTGCCATTGTTTTTTATTTTAGTAAATTGTTTACAAAATGACCAGAAACCCTAAAAAGTCCTTTATTAACTGTACCCCCATATGCCTAATTTATAAAGTGGTAATAACATAATAATAATAATTGAAAAAATAAATAAATGCATACAATATATGTTTGCATTTACACTTATTTTTTATACACAGTATGTATATACACAAATATTTTAGTAATTGCTAATATCCTCAATATTCATAGATCCTCACAGCATGTACAGTATTTAGTATAAGACCAAGAGAATGCCTTACTTATTGCTGTTTGCATAGTAAATCTCTTTAACCCTTAACACTTCTTAATCTCTTCACTTTCTTGAACAAGAGAATTTTGTTATGTCACCATTAATTTAATTTAAGAACAATATATTCTTCTCAATGGTTCTATTGGAATCAGATTACACGGATTTAGTAGTGGAGGAAAACTGTGGTCCTGCCCATGTTGTGTGTCCTCTGCTTGGTCAACCCCCCATTGTATCAATGCAAATAACTGTATTAAAAAGATGTGAAAAAAAAAGAGACATGGAGTAATGTGAGTGGTAGAGAGCAATAGAGTTGGTATATCTATATTTTTTTGCATCAAGTGATATATAAATTTTACCTAAGTTACAAATTAGCTATATAATAAAATATGTTTCTTTTTGTTTGTGAAATATAGATATGTATGCAAGCTACAGTATGAGTTTGAAACCTAGATGGTTTTATAAAGAGAGGCAAATGATCAATTGAGATCATATGGTAGCGAGGGAACTACAATATCTCCTGTACTTAGGATGGGATGTAGTTATGTGACTGGTGGTCAGGAGACCACCGGACACATTACCTCCCCCTACATCCCGCACCCTCAAATTCCTAATGGTCGGCATGCCGACCAACAGGGACTATTCCCACTCGTGGGTGTCCACGACACCCATAGAGTGATAGTAGAACCCGTGTCACCACCGAGATCGCAGCATGGCGAGTGCAGTGTGGCGAGTGCAATGAGACTGCAAGGGGCTTGTTGCACTACCATCAGTATGCTGACCGGCGGTCACACAATGCGCACCCTTTAGGACATGCCAGACAATTTAACTACAGTAGTTCTATGTAGCAGAATGTACTGCAGTACTGAATTTTAACCTGAATTATTATTTTAAGTAATCAATTTTGATATTTGGTACAGTGGGTCACTGGACCTTATTATTTTACACTGACTAAAATATTATTTTTATTAGGAAGAGAGCATGGCAATGGTGCTGTGCTAGAGTAAGAGTCCGTGGAAATTTCTTGCACCTGTTTACTTAGTGATATACAGTATAGAAAATTTTAGGTACTAAAAGCAAGTGCAGACACTGCTGTGTGTGTCTCTGTCCTATTTAAGTATAAAAGTATCAAGACTAAAACAAAGTAATAGTTAATTTATAATGGAAGTGATGTCCTCCTTTCTGAAGAGCAATTAATGATAATATTGATGTGGGATCACGAAAACTGTTTGTTTCATCTCAAGATAAAGTAGTTTCAATTTGTGCAATAGTTTTGATGTGTGTTTGACAAATAATTTACTGCTATTCCATAACCAAAGGGTGATGTTATTATGGAACAGTGAAAGAGATTAATTATTAACAAAGGACAGGGAAAGGTTTAGAACTCTCTGGAATTTAATATACACTTATTTGCTTGTTAAATTGAAATCAACATTATGCAACAGAAACCTAGAAATAATGTGCAATATTATATTAGTCAAAATCACTATTAAATAACAACCAGTAATTTTGAATCATTGTAATTTATATGATTCAAATACAGTATGTTCTGCTTCATATATTATTAAAAAATGTGGTTTACATTTTTTTTTTTGCATGGCTTACTTATTTAATTTACACTTGTACAATAATTAAAAAATTTATACCATTTACTGTATACTGCATGGGGTTCAGTGCAGTGCCCATTGAAGTAAATTGGGAAGCTCTTGTTTGGCTGAGAGCTGTAATTGACTGACCAAATCCAGAACCCGCAAGATCCGTGGGAGGATGGCATTTTGTCTTGAATTGGGATCCCAGGCAGGCTGGCATATCTCATCCCTGTCTTGGATTCCCTAGGATCTCAGAAGTTCAGGTGGGCTTGGTTCTCTGAACCAAGAGACTCATCTCTATCATTTACCCTGCCCAAAAAAGGATATCCCACCCAAATCAAAATCTTGCTGCACATATTATATCTGCCCCACTGGCAGTTCAACATGGGTTTGCCTACTGCTTGATAATTTGCTTTACTTACAAACATGAACCAGGCCCATTGTTAAGAGATCTTATCTCATTGGCTGTCGAAAAGTGTTTTACAGGAAAATTGAACATTTTGGTCTGGAATTCAATGCTTGGAAACTAGAGCCTCAAAAGGAATTTCTGTTCCACCTCTGAGAACTCCTCTTATGAACTGTATTTTTACTAGATTTTGGTCATAATTACTGTATTATTAGAATAACTCTGAGTGCCCACCAAGGACATGCAGTCAGGGGAGGCAGTGCCTCCCCTGTTATAATGATAAAAAATACAAAGAAATATTTATAACACATAACCTGCGTCATACATACAGATGGGTCCATGTTTATCTTGGCCTTTAATAGGATTAACTGAGACTGGGCAGTCGGACATAATCCCCTGCTGTATTGTTCTCTTTATTGTATTGCAGCTGAGAACAAAAGATGAAGGGTTTATGTAAATAAATCATGGTGTGCCTAGGCACAGCAAAGAAGCCAAGATAACTGTGGATCTATCTGTATGTTCTCTGCATTTTTTAATCATTTGTGCCATGAAATCACTGTTAAATGTTACATAGTTACATAGATGGTGAGGTTGCAAAAAGCCAAAATGTCCATCAATTTCAACCTGTATTAAAATCATATATCATTTGGATGCTGTAACCATGGATATTGCTATTAGTTAGGAATTTAAACCAAAGTAACCCAACCCTCCTGGTGCTGTGATTAATCAGATGAAGTGCCGCAGTTCTCAGGTGTAATTGGTTAAGCCCCTTAACGTTAAAACCAAGGGGAAAAAAACAAAAAAAACAATGAGAATGCGCTACCTCAATCTGATGTAGTTTTTAATCCATTAATAAATCAATACACATCACATTGATACCGGCCAGTATCCTATAACCATACAAAACAATTATTATATGCATATACAATGAAAAAAAAAATATATAAAATTAATAAATTGCTCTTCTTTAAAAAAGATATACAATCTTAACCGTTTAAATAACCGATGCTGAGGCAGTCCATATATTTCTATTTTTCACGAAGCAGTTCATGCATTAGTTAGTAAATGTAGCAGTCCGTGCCTTCTCACACCTATGAGTTTTCATTTAACATGTACTGGTGTTTTTGCAACACTGTAATCCTCCCATAGAAATAGCAGTCTTTGTTTCACTGCACCATGTATCAAATACTCTGGTATAGCTTGTAGTAATGTCACTTTGCCCGTATTATCCTTGGGCAACTCTCCGTTTCCCTCCCGGCTGGTGCTCTTCAGCCTTATCTGGAGTTTCATGGGTACTTTAAAATATGTGCTCAACAGTTACCCCTTAGCACTGGGGTTTTCCGATGTTTCTGCCGGCCGGCCAGTATACTAGTGCTGTGTAACGAGCTGCACTCCGTGTACGGAGATCCTGACAGATGCGTTTCTCCGCCTACTTTCCTACATCAGCGGCTACCTCAATGTCCAATAATCTCACTCCTCTTTCCTTCATTTAAATACTCATTCGTATATAGGGGAATGCAGGTATACATGTGCGCCAAAAAAAACAACAATTCACATAAGATGCCTAATATAATAATATTCGGACTAATACTCATATAATTGTCAATTTATGTTTTTTATTTAAAATGATGTTATATACGCATCTGCTGCATGCATGTAGAAGGTTATGCAACTCAAGAAAAAATGATTTTAAATAGAAAAGAAGGGGGGGGTGGGGGGGAAGGAAATAACGTCCGTGTACCTAGGGACACAGTAACAGGTCTATTACTGTGAGAATTATGGTAAAAAACACACTGTGGTGAACACACTCAGATAGGTGGCGTCCCACCTCTGTAGTGTCTAATGTCCTGCTGTAATAACCAGAGCCTCTGGGGGGTGTCCATTATGATTTCCAGTAGTTCGTCAAAGAAAGTCCCAAATTAACTACGGGGTACCCCTGGAGGGCCGCTGGCAGAACAGGATCTGATCGTGGCTACTAGTCAGGTAATTAGGGCTCCGGACATACCGTCCTCCCCTGTGCTCTGATAAACCGCGGCGTCGCTCTTGTGAGCGCACCGTGGTTCTCCAGGCAGCTGGGAAGCGGTCACCGTCTTGGAGAGGGAGGAAGACAGCTGCTTCTAACCCTAATGGGCTGTCTGCTGTGCCTTCTCCTCTCCTACAGAGTCCCTTACCTTATTCTCGTAGCTCCGTCTTTATATATATATAAAATAAATATTACGGATTACGCAGCTAATAATATTAATTTACAATCTAATACTATAATTTTTAGGAGCATAATATATATACACACACCTCTATTTTTCTATTCATTTGTTTCTGTTTAGCTTGGACAAATAACTGCAACTACCAAATGAACAAATTAAATAAATTAAATAAATAAATCAAAATAAATCAAAATTAAGACAAAATACACTTAATTATAAAATACATTATAATATATTCAACATCCTCCCATTTAGCACTGCTATTCAGTCCTAATTTTTCCACCCCCATTTAAAGGGCAAAATCACACCTATTCCTACACATACACAATCCATGTGATTACCCATAGACTTTATTTCTATACATACATATACATTTAACACTAATATACAGGGATCCTGGAATCCCCAACATTCCAGCAGGTTTTTCCTTTACGTTTCTTCATTTCATGTACTTCCATGTACAAATACAAATATACATATACATACATACACACACTGATCCGACTCCCCTCTAAATATCCTCCAAATACCTTCATTGTACTTAATAGCTTTGCCTCCCAGTTTCTGGAATAATTACCACTTATCTCTATCCATAACCTTTTTCTTCCTTTATTTGCACTCTTTTACTCTGTCAACTTTACTATATTTTACTAAATTCTCTTTTCATAATTCTTTTTTCTATTTTAGACTTATTCTACATCTAATCCACACTTGTCTCTAATCCACACTCTAGTCTCTGCATAACCCTTCATCATTCAAATACACATATGTGTATGATCTGACTATAAACACATTATCATTAAACACCATTTAATTCCACCATATAATTTACGCCAGACGGAACCAATGTGTCCAGCCTAAAAATCCAGTACGCCTCATGTCTACATAGCATAGTTGTTTTTACCTGTTCTATCCCAATCAATATCATATTATCCCAATTGGATTTCTGACATTGTATTACATGATCAGATAGGGGGTGCTTAGCACCTTTTATTATATTTCTATGATGCTCCATATAGTGGATATGCAGAGTCCTAGTCGTGCGGCCTATATACTGCTTACCACATTTACATGTAATCAGGTATATAATATAAGTGGACATACAATTTATAAACTCCTTAATATAGAACATTTATTTCTTTTTGAATGACTGAAAATTAGTACTCTTTCTTGGTACATTCTTACATGATTTACAATTACTTTTTCCACACCTATGGTGACCTTCTGGTCTCTCTGGTAACCATGTGTTTTTAACCCCTCCAACATCTCTATTCTCCTTCATAAAATGACTCGACACCAGTTTCTTTCATAAATTGTCAGCATTCCTAAAGATGGTACGTCCCTTTGGATCTATATGCATTTTTAATACCTCATCCAGCATTAATAATGAAGTGTTCTTTTTGATCACCTGGATTATCTTATGTGCACAGCTGTTATACTGTGTAACAAACACTGCATTCTTTTCATTATTATCACTAAACCCATTTTTCCTAGATGGCAACTTTAATTTTAATAAATCCTCTCTATCCATAGCTTCCACCTCCAAAAATGCTTTCTTTAATATTTCTTGTGGATAACCCTGCTCCTGAAATGATTGCATAATATTCACCGCTTGTAACTGATACATAGAAATTGAGCTACAGTTTCAACGCAGTCTAACCAACTGCCCTCTCAGAATGTTTTCTTTCCACACCCTTTTATGGCAACATCTATAGTTTAAATAACTATTTTGGTCCACCGGCTTAATGTATGTTTTAGTAATTAGATTTTCATCTTCTATTGACAGCTCTATATCCAGAAAACTAACTGTGGTTAAACTATAATGTGAGGTAAATTTAAGACCATATTCATTATGATTTAAACCATTAATAAATAACTGAAGTGATTTTAACCCTCCACCCCAAATTATAAATAAATCATCTATATTTCGGCCATAGTATACCAGATCTGATATTGTCCCTTAATGTATTTATAAATATTAATAATGTCCCCTCTCAGCTGCCTCTTTTCAAGTGTAAACATATCTAACTTTGTAAGTATTTCCTCATAATTCAGTGCCTCTAACCCCTTAACCTGTTTGGTGGCTTGACTCTGAACCCTTTCTAGTTCGAAGATATTTTTTTATAGTGCGGTGCCCAGGGCCGGATTATCAATGGGGCGGATGGAGCTGCAGCTCCAGGCCCCCCATCAAAATAGGCCCATCAGCTCTGCTGTGCTACTGGAAACAGGAATAGTTTTTCTTTCCTGTTGCAGTGGCCAGCCAGTGAAGACAGTACACCCCCCCTCCCCCCCTTTCCCTTTTCTCTGTCCAGGGTGGAAAAACCGGGCATATTTTTGTTAACGGCGGCTCAGCGGAAGGTTTTACAAGCCCTGCCTGAGCCTCACAGTTTCTACCTCGAGTCTATAGCGTGGCCGCGCAGTGACGGGAAATAAAGCTGTTACGTACTGTAACACAAGTGCCGCCCCACCACCGTGTAAAACTGCTGCATGCAGCGGGGCTCAGCTCAGTGAAGGCGGCCTTGCTTGTTGATGCTACTGCTGATGACCGGGGACAAGCTGCGGCTCATGATCAGGGACAAGCTGCTGCTGATCTTCAAGGACAAGCTGTGGCTGATGAACGGGGACATGCTGCAGCTGATAAGAAGGGTAAAGGGTGTCAGTGTCCTGCTGTGCCGCTGACTGAATTTTTGACAAATTATATTTTGCTACTAAACATATATATATTTTTATATATAAAAATTTGCTCATAGAGGCTATAAGCTGAGGGAGCTCCAGCAGGCTAAGAATGAAGTCCTTAAAATCCCAAGAGAACAATTGCTTTATAAAGTCCCTCAAAAGCCACTACAATCACGGATTCCATTCGTCACTCATTTTACAACAGCCAGTAAAGTTCTCCCACGTGCCACTAAAGGCCTATGGCCCATAGTGTCTGGCGACAAAGACTTACCCTGTTTCAAAAATACCTCCCTGATGCCTAGCTATAAGAGGGGACCTAATCTTAGGGACCTTCTAGTCAAAACAAACATCACTCCAACTCTGGGTGCATTTACGCAAGTAAAGAAACCAGGATGCTATCGGTGTGCTTCCTGCACCACTTGCAAATATTTGGAAACAGGTCATAATTTCAATAATCCACATACAGGCAAGCAATTTAAAACCAGACATGTGGTCACTTGCACGACACCATTTATCGTATATACCATCATCTGTCCATGTGGTTTACTCTATGTCGGACAAACCATCAGAAATCTCAGGGATAGGATGGCGTTGCATAGATCGGCCATCAAGGCATCGCTTGATGGCAAACCCGTGGACCAACCGGTTGCACGCCACTTCAAATTAAAAGGCCATTCACTCTCTAGCTTGCGATACAAGATCATCGACCATATCCCGAGCCCTGTGAGAGGGGGCGACCGACATACAGCATTATCCAGATGTGAATCCAAGTGGATCTCTCTTCTGGATACACTGTCACCAAATGGACTTAATGAAAAATTCACTTGGAATGTGTTCTTGTAAAGTATACCCATTGATCCCGGCTCCAACTCCACCGCCCCCCCTTCTCCCTTCCCCCCCCCCTTCCCCCTCTCCCTCCCCCCCCCCTTTCTCTCCCCCCCTCCCCCCTCATGTTCCGTTCTTCCTTCTTCTACCCCTGTCCCTCTTCCCCCATCCCTTTCTTTTGCTTCTCCCTCTCCCCTGCCCTCTCTTTGTCTTCTTTTCTCCACAACCTCACACCGTTCACCTTTCACTCCCCCTTCCTCCTCTTACCCCTTCCTAGTCCCTCCTGGTGACGGGGTGCTGCAACTTAGCAGGGATCCATCCTGACTGCACATTTCCGTTTGCTAGCTTATTCTGGCTTAAGACATCATTAGCCACTTTGTTTGTATTATAACTCTCATTAACATATGCTGTTATCACTACACATTTCTCGTTATATGCTTTTACAGCTTCTCAGAACCTTCAGCTGAGCTTCAGTTTTTAATCTTGTTTTTAAAGCTTCACATCTTCACCCACAATTCACCCTTTGCGGGTGTCATACATTCTGTTCATCATTCACATGACGCTCTTTGTTTACTTTTTCTCTGCAGCTGTGACGGGTCTCCCCGGCGCCTGTTTGTATCCCTGTTGCTATGCAACGAACACGTCAGCGACGCGCCTCTTGGACGCCGCACCCGGAAGTCCTGAACACAGACGCCGGGAACACCTGTCTCAGCACGGCTTTAAAAGGTGAGTTTTTCTCTTGGTGAGTTTGGTTCTCGCGTTTTTGCACATCACATTCTACATGGGTTAACTTACCTGAGGAAAAGGCTTGCTGCCTTGAAACGTCGTAAGACCTCCATGTTTTTTTCAATGTTTGCACTTTTGTGTTCTGCCATGTTTTGCACATAAATTATTTTTCAAGTCCTTGGAGTGCCGCCTCTCGTCCTTTTCCAGATACACCTGAGCCACAGGTGGGGAAGGTATGGAATTTGCATTATTCTAAGGAGGGCACCCAGGCATGTGCATTGTCATACAGAGTGCCGGATGTACCCATCGACATATATATATATATATATATGTATGTATATTGCATATTTATAGATGTATATATAAAATGTATGTAGGTGATATACAGTATGCATATATTCGATGTACCAGTGTTTGGATTTTATATATGTGTATATATATACACAACTTTAACAGTCACCTCAGTATCTGCACCCTCTCTGGCTAGCCCTGTTCCCTCTCTAGTATACCACCCTCACCTCCTTGCACGTCTCTGATTCTCCACCCTTTTCAACCCCTTTCTGACCCCCATCCCCCCCAACAGCTCAGTTCCGCACATCCATTGCTGCGGATCTTCCTGACCCCTCCACCGTCACAGTTCCTTCCTGAACCCCTTGCTCCCATACTAAACTCTTTGGATGGTCTTCCACTCCTACGGCTGTCCCAAATTTAGGGCTCACACATTAGGGAGAAAGGACAGCCTTACACAATTTATATATATATATATATATATATATATATACATACAGGGTTAGGACGCATGTTACCCCTCACCCCATACCACCTAACCCTAACCCTCCCTTGCTGTAGCCTAAACCTAACCCTCCCCGCCGCAGCCTTACCTTAACCCGCCATGGGGTTGCTTAATACTAATCCCCCTCCCCGCATTCTAAACCTAACCCCCCTTCTCGCAGCCTTACCCTAACCCTCCCCCTACAGACTAAACCTAAACCTAACCTCTCCCCCCGCTTACCTCTTCAACGTCCTGGCAGTCACTCGATCGGGATCCCATCTGTCAGAAAGCCAGCATCGGGATCCATGCTATTTGGGATGCCGATGCCAGCATTCCGATCAGTGGAGCTAATTCAGTACGGATCGCAGGGCCCTACGGTTGCGGCACAGATATGCGAACGCCTCTGACTGATTGACAGGCAGAGGCATTCATGGCGAGGGACGGAGGCGGGATCGACCAGCGTTTGGGAAAACGGACATGACGCCTCTGTTTTCCGAGAGTGGCGAGGCCAAGGACTGCGTTGCGAGACGCAGTTTCCTTGGCCCCGCAACCTGTACTGCAAAGGCAAGGCTCAGTAAGCTGAAACGTACTCAGCCTGCCTTCGCAGATGAACATTGCGAACGATGGTCACGATGTTCATCTGATATATGATCGCATCGGTAATGCAGAGAGGAGGTGGTATGCACCTCCTCCTGCATTTGCATTGCTAAAGACAGCAAATGCAAAGCTGCTGCAAGCAGCTTTGCATTTGCAATCCTTAATGAATCAGGCCTAGTGTTGGGACTCCGGAATCGGTCTTTAGGCAGCCAGGATCCCAACTGCCGGGATCCTGACCGGATCCCAATTATTATATTTCATTGTGATTAAGCAGAGAGCGCCCTGCATATCTTGTAAGTGGAAAAATGTGCCATGCCTTTTTAGGGAGTGTTTAGGGAGTGTCATACTGATTGAAATATCAGCTCTGATGTGGACACTCTGATGCTGGGCACGGCTATCACCTGCCTGTGCAATCCTGGACCACAAAGCAGTAACAGCACACTTCAGAGAGCCACTTTGCTGTAGGAAGGAGGGGTTGCAGCCACACAAAGAGCTGCAGAGAGGGGGCAGGTGGAATATTGCTGTGAGCAAGTCGAGTATGCCTTTGCCTGATGGACCTTGTGCCGGGCAGCACCCGAGGTGGAGTCACTGGCAGTGGCGAGGTTAGTGACAGGAGAAAAGGAGACTGGAATCAGTTAAAGAACTCTTGTGTGGTTGGCAAATGAAAGCGGGAACTGGAGTGATTGCAGCAAAGAACCAGTGCCTCTACATAAACCCGCTGATCCCACTGCTTCTTCCATGTTCTGCCAGTCTGCAGAGCCACTCTCTGGTGGCCAGTTTTTTTTCTCCCCCTCTGTTCGAACACTGCACAGAGGTCTGTCCAGTTAAGTTGTGAGGCATTACAGGGGCATGAATTGTGGTCTGATGGTGTGCAGGGAAAACTATACCCGCTGAAGGGGCATGTCTTGCGATTCCTCTCTGGTGGGCCGCAGGGCGTCGCAAAGAGATTTGTTACTTTTGATGCATTGCACAGCTGGAAAGATGCGTATGCACAGTAGACACAAGGGGGTCTGTAAATAAAAGTAAAGTGATCGCAGGTGCAATCTCTTATTTCTTCTTGATCTGCGAGACAGGCTCTCATGGAGCCCTTACCCTGGTGATTAAGGGGGTCATTCCGAGTTGATTGCTAGCTGCCGGTGTTCGCAGCGCAGCGATCAGGCTAAAAATCGGCATTTCTGCGCATGCATATGGGCCGCAATGCTCACGCGCGTCGTACTTTCACAAAAAACTATGCAGTTTCACACAAGGTTGAGCGACGCTTTTCAGTCGCACTGCTGATCGTTGAGTGATTGACAGGAAGTGGGTGTTTCTGGGTGGTAACTGACCGTTTTCAGGGAGTGTGCTAAAAAATGCAGGCGTGCCAGGTAAAAATGCAGGCATGGCTGGGGAAAACAGGGGAGTGGCTGGCCGAACGCAGGGCGTGTTTGTGACGTCAAAACAGGAACTAAACAGACTGAAGTGATCGCAAGGAAGGAGTAGGTCTGGAGCTACTCTGAAACTGCTTGAAAAAATGTCAGCACAGTTCTGCTAATCTTTCGTTCGCACTTCTGCTATGCTAAGATACACTCCCTGAGGGCGGCGGCCTAGCGTTTGCACTGCTGCTAAAAGCAGCTGGCAAGCGATCAACTTGGAATGACCCCCTAAGTTTGATGCACTTGAGCGGAAGAAGAATCTTATTGCCTTAATATACGACAATAAGGATTCTTAATGTTCGATAGCAAACTGCATATTTTAATAAATAATACCCTATAGATAAGTCTCTCTCTCTCTCTCTCTCTCTCTATATATATATATATAGAGAGAGAGAGAGATATTATTTCACATTCATGACAACACTAAAGTACATGTATGCGCATTAATAGAGGGGTTTCACATTTGTGTCATCAAGTGCCATTTTACAGTCACGTTAGCATTTCATTTGTTTGCGTGTTGACTCTCACATTACACTATTGAGATAAGTGAAGAGGGCGGATGATTTGAGGTTTTTGAAGGTAGCTGCTTGCAGACCACATCTCCACAACATTGGTCACAACCCCCATATAACTAGTAACACCGATGTGGCGCTGGTCACACCCTTTCCGCAGCACATAATAGGCCCTTCATAAATTTCAGCTCCAGGCCCATGTGGAACTTAATCTGGCACTGGCGGTGCCCAGAACTGTACACAATATTCCAGGTGCAGCCATACCAGGATTATACTCTTATCCCTTGTCTCCATTCCCCATTTTATGCATGCTGACACCTTATTTGCTTTTGTTGCTGCTTTTTAACATTGTGTACTGCTACTAATTCTATTATCGATGAGCACACCCAAGTCCTTTTCAACTACCGTTATCCCTACATTTTTGCCATTTCATTTATAGTCTGCCTGATTGTTCTTAGTCCCAAAGTGCATAACTTTACATTTTTCTATGTTGAACCGCATTCTCCATTTTTCTGCCCAGACCTCCAGTCTGGATAAATCATTCCGTAGAAACTCAACATGCTTGTCTGTGAAAATTGACACTGAGCTTTCTAGGCCCACTCCTAGGTCATTAATGAATATGTTAAACAGCAATGGGTACTGAACTTTGCGGTATTCCACTAAGCACTGAGGCCCATTCAGAGAACATTCCATTAATCACCACTCGCTGTTCCCTGTTATACAGCCAATTACTTACCCAAGTACAAATTGAAATCCTTAATTAATTAATAAAGAATGGACTACAAGTATGAGACCTCAGATCATGGGTGTGATCCTTGACAAAGGGCTGAGAAGCCTGAAATGCGTTGGGTGCCTTTGTGTGTGCCGCATCCTGTCTCAACGGTGACATCATTGCACCGCGCTGAGGGAGAAACGTTAACCGAAGACAGAGGGAACCAGCTGACAATGGAAGAATGAGCCCCCAACAGGTTAGTGAGTGTCAGGGAAAGCTTAGCTAGCCTGCATGATACAGACTCTTCTGCTGTGGCTCCAGCCGCTGGCGCATTTAACGGAACCCATACTGTACGGACAGACTGCATGGACACCCTTTTACTACCTCTTAAAAGAGCTACTGTAATAAACATTAAGTTTAAGCCACAAAAAAAAATGTTTTACAGGTATTGCATATTTTATTTATCAAGCGCTCCTGATACATGCACAATTTATTTATTTTAGTAGGAGCTGCTATTTTTTCCTGTAGCACAGATCTTATTTTTATTTTTATCATTAATGAATATGTTAAACAGCAATGGCCTGAGTACTTAACCCTGCGGTATTCCACTAAGCACTGAGGCCCATTCAGAGAACATCCCATTAATCACCACTCGCTGTTCCCTGTTGTACAGCCAATTACTTACCCAAGTACAAATAGTGTTACCCACCCCAAGCTCTCTAAATTTGAAAATTAGTCTCATGTGGGACTATGTCAAAGGCCTTAGCAAAGTCCAAAAAGACCACATCCACTACTTTACCCTGATCAATATTTTCGTTCACTTTCTCGTAGAATCTTATTAAGTTAGTTTGACATGACCTGTCCTTCACAAAACCATGTTGGTTCCTATTAATAACCTTGAAGGTATCTAAATACTCTAGTATACTATCCCTTAATATACCTTGTTAAACTTACTGGTCTATAGTTTCTGGGATGAGTTTTAATTCCCTTTTTAAATATTGGGAATACCTTTGCTGTACGCCAGTCCTTCGGTATTATTCCTGATGTAATTGACTCACTGAAGATCAAATATAGCGGCCTCGATAGCTCTGAGTTAAGTTCCATAAGAACCCCGGGGTGTAGTCCATCTGGCCCAGGAGATTTACTGTATTTATCTTAATTTTACTTGGTGCACTTCTTCCGTCAACTTGTGGTTTGGGAGGCAGCAAGAGCATTGCCTCCAGCTGACAGTAGTAAAGGAACTGAAGGGGGGGGCGGGAAGGGGGCAGGACTGCAAAAGCCCATTGAAATATACTGTAGAAGCGGCACTAGTTTAAGTGCCTTAGTGACAGGGACATGCCTCCAGCACAACCCTGTCTCTCGAGCAGCTCTGTCAGAGCTGTGCTCACTCCCCCCTCCCCACTGACTTTTTATTTTATTTTATTAACTTCACACAATAGCATTCTCATCAAAAGTCTGATGAGCAGGCAGAAGTTGCGTTGATTGGCGATAGTAGCTGGTGGTTACTGGGGTAGCACACATTGGTGACAGCGGGCATTGGCAGCCACAGCAGCAATGGTAGCAGGGGGTTGGCAGTGGTAGCAGTGACTGTTGGCGGGGATAGCAGGCATTTGAAGGGGTGCTCATGTGCATGGCAGCAGGTTTGGATCCTAGAGGATCCAAGCCCTGTCAGCCATGCTAGCAGAGATCGGAAGCTTGGCCCATTTCAAAAATGGTGCAGCAGAGCCATTTTTTAAATCTAAGATGGCCACCATGAGCCAATCATGGCTCGCCACGTCATCACCCCACCCCATATGGCTGGCTTATATAAGCCAGCATAAGTCAGCGTCTGTCAGTTCACTGGCGTGGAGGGAGCATGGAAGAGTTCCTGAAGATAACAGAAGTCTTGGTGGATGGTGGCCTTGAGAAACAGCTTACAGGTCACCGCTTCCAGGTGAAGACACCGGAGAAAGATGTCAGGGGAGGTGGTGGCAATGCAAAAGGGCTTAAATGCCGCCACCCCAGGTGAAAACTCTATAATAAACTATTGCAACATTAGGTGTCTAGTCTTTTTAAAAATATTTTCTTTACAGGTGGACTACATGTGTCAGCGGGCCCTTAATGTCCGGTCAAGCTGGCGCTGGTGTTTCACCAAGTGCCGACATGCTAGGGCAGGCTTGTTGGGACCTGTAGGACTCCTGTGAAGAACATGATCCCTGCACCCACCGCCACCAGGTGTTTGGGGGGGTTAATGTGATGGCAGGGGGACCCCATACTGAGTGTCTCCCCTGCTTTGGCATTATCCCCCTGACTAGTTGTGCCTAATGCTGGTTATTGTTACACAAGGGGAACCTACATTTTTTTTAAATAGTAATAATAAGGGTGGTGGGTTGTGCAGGGTTTCACTAGTCAGTGGCTCCCCAGCCATGGATCTCACCATACGTCACTGGCGCCCACCCAGTACTATATGTTGGTGTGCTTAAAAACTGTCAAGAAATTGCAAAAATTTGCAAGAAATTGTAAGCATGAGATTGTATATTAAAATAAATAAGCTGTATTTATACTTTCCTGGTGAGTGTCTGTTTTTGTGTATTACTATGTACTAATTATTATTATTATTATTATTATTATTATTACTACATAGTATTATATGAAGTCACAGCCATGTATTCTCTTTAATTGACATTTCCAATTGGGGCACTGCATGGAAAGAAAATTCTCAATTGAATTTAAAATGAGTGAACAGTGTACAGTATGTAGAGGTGTTTGTATTTATTCACACTTTACTAACAACTGTAAATACAACAATCTCTCTTGTATTGTGTACAACTTGAGTAATGTAACTTTTCCATTAACTTCTAACATTGTTTATATAAAGCCATATCTTTATGCTATTAGGGATTTGTAAGTATACACACTAGTACTAGAGATGTGCGGCGGGCACTTTTCATGATTTGGATTTTGGTTTTGGTTCTGGTTCCATGCTCGTGTTTTGGATCTGGATTGGTTTTGCCAAAACCACCCTTTCGTGTTTTGGTTTTGGTTTTGGATCTTGATGATTTTTGAAAAAAACATCAAAACAGCTAAAATCACATAATTTGGGGGTAATTTTGATCCTATGGTATTATTAACCTCAATAACATTCATTTCCGCTCATTTCCAGTATATTCTGAACACCTCACAATATTGTTTTTAGGCCAAAAGGTTGCACAGAGGTGGCTGGATGACTAAGCTAAGTGACACAAATGTGCGGCACAAACACCTGGCCTATCTAGGAGTGGCACTGCAGTGGCCGACAGGATGGCAGATTTAAAAAATAGGCCCCAAACAGCACATGATGCAAAGAAGAAAAAGAGGTGTAATTAGGTTGCTGGATGGCTAAGCTAAGCGACACAAGTGTGCTGCACAAACACATGGCCCATCTAGGAGTGGCACTGCAGTGTCAGACAGGAAGGCACTTAAAAAACTAGTCCCCAAACAGCACATCATGCAAAGAAGAAAAAGAGGTGCAATGAGGTAGCTGTATGACTAAGCTAAGGGACACAAGTGTGCGGCACAAACACCTGGCCTGTCTGGTAGTGGCACTGCAGTTGCAGACAGGATGGTACTTAAAAAAACTAGGCCCCAAACAGCACATTCTGCAAAGAAAAAATAGAGGTGCTATGAGGTAGCTGTATGACTAAGCTAAGCGACACAAATGTGCGACACAAACAACATGTGACATGCTGAAATTTGCCCAGATGTAATACACGCGCACTATTGGTGGCACAGGAGAGCATACCCCTAAAACACACACACGACAAAGCTTGTAAAATTAATTTGGATAATAATAACCCTTTTATTTGGAGCTATTTTAATAATATGCAGAACAGTCGAGCGTACCCCTACACCACACAGGGCAAACCCTGTAAAAATTATTTGGATAAAAATATAAGCAATGTATATAACCCTTTTATTTGGAGTACATAATATACTGCACAGGACACCACCACTGGACTTATGGCAGCACAAGACACCACCACTGGACTGATGCAGCACAAGACAGCACCACTGGACTGGACTTATATGGCAGCACTCCTGAACTTATATGGCAGTACCCCTGGAGTTGTACGGCAGTGTCAGACAGGATGGAACTTAAAAAAAAAACTAGTTCCCAAACAGCACATGATGCAAAGAAGAAAAAGAGGTGCAAGATGGAATTGTCTTTGGGCCCTCCCACCCACCCTTATGTTGTATAAACTGGACATGCACACTTTAACAAACCAATCATTTCAGCGACAGGGTCTGCCACACGACTGTGGCTGAAATGATTGGTTTGTTTGGGCCCCCACCAAAAAAGAAGCAATCAATCTCTCCTTGCACAAACTGGCTCTACAGAGGCAAGATGTCGACCTCAATCTCCAATTTCTCACCTCTTTCATTGTGTACATCCTCCTCCTCACAGAGTAATAATTTGTCCCCACTGGAATCCACCATCACAGGTCCCTGTGTACTTTCTGTAGGCAATTGCTGGTAAAGGTCTTCCCGAAGGAATTTATAATTAAATTTGATGAACATCATCTTCTCCACATTTTGTGGAAGTAACCTCCTACACTGATCACTGACAAGGTTACCGGCTGCACTAAACACTCTTTTGGAGTACATTCTGGAGGGGGGGCAACTTAGTTAAAATAAAGCCAGTTTGTGTAAGGGCATCGAAAGTGCCTCTTTTCCTGCCAGTATACATACGGACTGTATGACATGCGTACTTGGATGCTGTCACTCATATAATCCTCCACCATTCTTTCAATGGTGACAGAATCATATGCAGTGACAGTAGACATGTCAGTAATTGTTGACAAGTCCTTCAGTCCGGACCAGATGTCAGCACTCACTCCTGACTGCCCTGCATCACTGCCAATGGGTGGGCTAGGAAATCTTATCCTTTTCCTCGCAGCCCCAGTTTTGGGAGAAAGTGAAGGAGGAACTGATGATGGGTCATGTTCTGCTTGAGTTGACCATTTTCTCATCAGCAGGTCTTTGAACCTAGGCTTTAAACCTATGATCGCATACTGTGGCCAAAATGAAGTGCTCTAATTTCAACAGATTTACCACCCTTGAATCCTGGCAAAGCAAATGAAGGGCTGCATCCACAAGTCCACATACTTTGCGGAATCACTCCGTCTTAGCTCCTCCTTCAATTTCTCCAGCGACTTATGCAAAAGCCCGATGAGGGGAATGACCTGACTCAAGCTGGCAGTGTCTGAACTGACTTCACATATGGCAAGTTCGAAGGGTTGGAGAACCTTGCACAAGACGAAAATCATTCTCCACTGCACTTGAGTCAGGTGCATTCCCCCTCCTTTGCCTATATCATAGGTGGATGGATAGGGTTGAATGGCCTTTTGCTTCTACTACATCCTCTGAAGAATATAGAGTGTTGAATTCCACCTCATTACCACATCTTGCTTCAGGTGATGTCAGGGCAGGTCCAGGAGTGTTTGCAGGTGCTCCAGTCATCAGCATGAGGTAGCTGAATGTCAAAAGTGGCCTGCAATATTTAAGTCCACTGACAGCATCTCCTGCATGCCCCTGTCATTTTTCAAAAAATTCTTCACCACCAAATTAATTGCATGTGCAAAACATGGGACATGCTGGAATTTGCCGAGATGTAATGCATGCACAATATTGGTGGCATTGTCTGAAATCCCAAATCCCCAGGAGAGTCTAATTGGGGTAAGCCATTGTGCGATGATGTCCCTGAGTTTCCGTAAGAGGTTTTCAGCAGTGTGCCTCTTATGGAAAGCGGTGATACATAGCATAGCCTGCCTAGGAACAAGTTGGCGATTGCAAGATGCTGCTACTGGTGCCGCTGCTGTTGTTGCAGCTGCGGGAGGCAATACATCTACCCAGTGGACTGTCACAGCCATATAGTCCTTAGTCTGCCCTGTTTCACCTGTCCACATGTATGTGAGTAAGTGGACAGTGGGTACAACTGAATTTTTTAGGATACTGAAGACACTTTTTCTGATGTCTCTGTACATTCTCGGTATCACCTGCCTAGTAAAGTGGAACCTAGATAGGATTTGTTACCAGGGACACACTACCTCAAACAATTCTCTAAGCCCCACTGAACTAATGGTGGATACCGGACACACGTCTAACACCAACATAGCTGTCAAGGCCTCAGTTATCTGCTTTCCAACAAGATGACTGCTGTCATATTTCATTTTCCTCACAAAGGACTGTTGGACAGTCAATTGCTTAGTTGAAGTAGTACAAGTGGTCTTCCGACTTCCCTTCTGGGATGACGATTGACTCCCAACAACAGCAGCAGCAGCAACAACAGCAGTAGGTATACCACTCAAGGATCCTCTGGAGGAATCCCGTTTAGGAGAGGACTCCTCAGTCTTGTCAGTGACATGGCCTGCAGGACTACTGATGTTCCTGACTGAGGAGAAAGTTGACATTGAGGGAGTTGGTGGTGTGGCTTGCAGGAGCTTGGCTACAAGAGTAAGAAGGGATTTTGTTGTCAGTGGACTGCTTACGCTCTTACCCAAAGTTTCACAACTTGACACTAACTTATGATGAATGCGCAGCAGGTTATGTATAAGGGAGAATGTTCCTAGGTGGTTAACGTCCTTACCCCTACTTATTACAGATTGACAGAGGCAACACATGGCTTGACACCTGTTGTCCAGATTTGTGGAGAAATAATTCCACACTGAAGAGGTGGCTTTTTTAGAACTTTGTCCAGGCATCACAATGGGCTTATTCATCCCACAGACAACAAGTGTCTCCCCAGTGCCTGATTTAAACAAACCACATCACCATCAGAATACCTCATCATCAACTTCCTCCTCAGCACCAGCAACACCCATATCCTCATCCTGGTGTACTTCAACAGTGACATATTCAATTTGAATATCAGAAACTGGACTGTAGGTGCTCCTTCCAGCACTTGCAGAGGGTGTGCAAATGGTGGAAGGAGCCACCTCTTCCTGTCCAGTATTGGGAAGGTCAGGCATCGCTACCGCTGACACACTTGGACTCTCCTTGGGGATTTGAGATATCATCTTAGAATGCACAGTTCTTTGCTGTGCTTTTTACAGCTAAACTCTTATAATTTTTTTAGTGGGAGGATGAGGGCTTCCATCGACATGTGAAGCTGAACCACTAGTCATGAACATAGGCCAGTTTATTAGCCATCCCTTGCAACTCCATTTCATAAATGGCATATTGGCAAGTTTACATTTCTCCTCAGACCATTTAAATTAAATAACTTTTTGCTGAACTTTGGCTTTTTGGATTTTACATGGCCTCTACTATCACATTGGGCATCTGCCTTGGCAGACGATGTTGATGGCATTTCATTGTCTATGTCATGACTAGTGGCTGCAGCTTCAGCAGTAGGAGGACGTGGTTCTTGATCTTTCACTATTTTATCCTCCAAATTTTTGTTTTTTTATTTTTCTGGAGTTATAAAACAATATGCGGTACAGGAGAGCATACCTCTACACCACACAGGGCAAACCCTATGAAAATAATTTGGATTAAATATTAAAAACCCCTTTATTTGGAGTAAATAATCTACAGCACAGGACAGCACTACTGAATTTATATGGCAGCACCACTGGACTGGACTTATATGTCAGTACCACTGGATTAATATGGCAGTATCACTGGACTTATACGCCATTACCACTGAAATTATATGGCAGGATCACTGGAATTATATGGCAGTACCACTGGACATATACAGCAGTATCACTGGACTGGATTTATATGCCATTACCACTGGAATTATACACCAGTATTACTGGAATTATATTGCAGTATCACTGGAATTATATTGCAGTACCGCTGGACTTATACGGCAGTACCACTGGACATGTACGGAAGTATCACTGGAATGGATTTATACACCAGTACCTCTGAAATTATATGCCAGTACCACTGGAATAATACGGCAGTATCACTGGAATTATATGGCAGTACCACTGGACTTATACAGCAGTGCCACTGGACATATACGGCAGTATCACTGGACTGGATTTATATGTCAGTACCACTGGATTTATATGCCAGTACCACTGGAATTATACAGCAGTATCACTGGATTTATACGGCAGTACCACTGGACTTATACCAAAGTACCACTGGACATATACGGCAGTATCACTGGACTGGATTTATACACCAGTACCGCTGAAATTATACACTGGTACCACTGGAAATATATGGCAGTATCACTGAAATTATACAGCAGTACCACTGGAATTACACAGCAGTACCACTGGACATATACAGCAGTATCACTGGAATGGATTTATACATCAGTACCACTGGAATTATACGCCAGTACCACTGGAATTATACGGCAGTATCACTGGAATTACACTGCAGTACCACTGGACTTATACGGCAGTACCACTAGACATATATGACAGTATCACTGGACTGGATTTATATACCAGTACCGCTGGTATTATACACCAGTATCACTGGAATAATACGGCAGTATCACTGGAATTATACGGAATTACCACTGGAATTATACAGCAGTACCACTGAACATATACGGCAGCATCACTGGAATTATATGGCAGTACCACTTGACATTTATGGCAGTATCACTGGACTGGATTTATACACCAATACCCCTGGAATTATACGCCAGTACCACTGGAATTATATTACAGTATCACTGGATTTATACAGCAGTACCACTGGACATATATGGCAGTACCACTGGACATATATGGCAGTATCACTGGACATATATGGCAGTATCACGGGACTGGATTTATACACCAGTACTGCTGTAATTATACGCCAGTACCACTGGAATTATACGGCAGTATCACTGGATTTAGACGACAGTACCGCTGGACATATATGGCAGTATCACTGGACATATACGGCAGTACCACTGGACATATACAGCAGCACAGGGACACCACCACTTGACTGCTGCAGGATAATACAGAACCACTGCAATGGACTGGACTTATACAGCAGCACTTGACATATGGCAGCAGTGGACACCACCACTGTGACTGAACTGATGCAGCACAAGACACTACCACTGTACTGATGCAGGAAAACACAGAACCACTGCAATGGACTGGTCTTATACAGCAGAACTGGACATATGGCAGCAGAGGACACCACCACTGTGACTGGACTGATGCAGCACAAGACACCACCACTGGACTGAGCAGTACAAGACAGCACCACTGGACTGGACTTATACAGCAGCACTGGACATATGGCAGCAGAGGACACCACCACTGTGACTGGACTGATGCAGCACAAGACACTACCACTGTACTGATGCAGGACAACACAGCACCACTGGACTGGACTTATACAGCAGAACTGGACATATGGCAGCAGAGGACACAACCACAGTGAATGGACTGATGCAGCACAAGACTCTACCACTGAACTGATGCAGGACACTGAGGACGGAGACACGTCCTCTCTCTACACTCTCCAATACCGGAGTGAAAATGGTGGTGACGCACGGCTCCTTTTATGGAATCCAAACCCTGGGAGAATCCGACAGCGGGATGATGACGTTTTGCCTCGTTCTGTTTTCTGAGTCAGGCATGAAAATCTGAGCCTGACTCTGATCCGGACTCGGGTAGTGAAGGTCGGGGTGGGTTCAGTCCTCAGGGATCCGAACCCGCTCATCTCTAACTTGTGCATACTGTATGTTGATGCATGACCCTATAGAATATGTATATTTTACAAATAGGGCCCTGTCACCATTGTTTTCTTAATATTATCATGTTATCTGTGCACTGTAATTCTGTATATATGTATTTTGTGATCTTGTCTTGTTCCATATTACAGTCCTATGGAATCTTTGTGGTGCCTTATAAATTAAAGGTAATAATGTTGATACTATACCCCATAGCATTTATCAACAGAAATAAACTGATTTTATTTAAGCTGCTATATATATTTAAATAAATTTCATTATGTGACATGTAATACAATATTCTGTAGTACGAAAGGGTGAAATGTAAACAAACCTATATCTCATACAGAATAGTATTTACCATTTATCATCATAGAAAAGTATTATTACATTCATTAATACACCATATCAAGTGAAGTAGTGAGACACAAATGTAGGAAGCAATAATGTTCACGTTAACAACACATTGTATTTCTTCCATATGCCATCTGGTGTCCAAGATCATCATTGCAGTTTATTTTGTAGCAAAGTGGACATACTGGACCTAATTCATTAGGAACAAATGAAAACATAAAAATAATAAATCATGATGCAATTTAAAGGCTGCTAATGCATTTTTTTGTTGTTGCATGTAGTGAACAATACTGGATAGAAATACTATGCACATTTATTTTTACACTCAAATTTAGGAGTTTATTTAAGAAGTGTCGAGTTCTAAATCCTGTCGCTTCTGATGGTGTTTATGCCCAATATTTTAAAGGGTAATGCTTATACCAGTTGTGACTTGCAAGTAAAAGCATTGTCCTTTTAAATATTGAGCATAAATCTTACTGCACAGTCACGTCTGCACATCCTGCCGTGCAACATGGTTTTGCCAAGATATACACACACACTTAGCTAAAATGATGCAAATATTTTCAGCATGTATTTATTAGGAACATTTTTCTCTGATAAAACAAGGCTGATTCTCAGCAGTAAATAATAAACAAACACAAACATAACAAATATCTCCTAGTCTGAGCCTCTAGATGAGACTACTAACAAAGCAACATTTATACCAAAAACATCTTTTAAAAAGTAGCATTTTTCATATTTTTTACAGCTGGGCTCACCTAGTAAATTGGGATAAAACATGCTTGTATGGATGAGGTCCTTGCAGGGTCGTTGCAAGGTCTCCCTGCACCCTTGGCAAAGCTTCAACCTAGCGCCCCCTAACCTGCAAACTCCCCATGACCACTACCACACCTTTTTCTTTTGAGGGTAACATGGAGTTAGACTTTACAAACAATATGGGGGGGCTGTTATTGAGGACCTCACTCAGTGCATGTCGTGCAAGATGTACGTGCACCTGGAGCTACCAGCCCAGTGTGATTACATCTGCACGAGGTGTGTGCGAACGGTTGCCCTGGAAGCTCAGGTAACTGATCTAGAGCAAACCGTTACGCGACTGAGGGAGATTCACAATCTTGAGCGAAGTTTAGGAGGAGTTGCGGGAGGGGTCACTGGTAGAAGAGAATGATCAGGTAGCCAGCTGGGTCACAGTTAGAAGGAAGAAAAAGAGGGGGAGGCTCGACATCTCCGAACTATAAAACCCAAACAAATTTGCACGACTGGACGAGGATTTGGAGGTTGATAGTGAGGAAATGACGGTGCCGGAGGGGACTGCTCCCTCTAGCATCCAGAAAAGTTGACCTTCTGGCGCAGTTGGTATAAAAGATAGTGAGGTACCTAGTCAGATTGTGGTGGTAGGGGATTCTATCATCAGGAAGGCAGATAGGGCAATCTGCAACCGGGACCATGATCGCCGTACGGTCTGTTGTCTCCCGGGTGCTCGAGTTCGGCACATTGCGGATCGGGTAGATAGATTGTTGGGAGGGGCTGGGAAAGACCCGGCGGTCTTGGTACATGTTGGCACCAATGACAAAGTTAGCGGAAGGTGGGATGTCCTTAAGAAAGACTATAGGGACTTAGGCAAGAAACTTAAGGGAAGGTCATCTAAGGTAATATTCTCAGAAATATTACCCATGCCACGTGGTAGGCCCGGGAGGCAGAGGGAGATTAGGGAGGTAAATGTGTGGTTTAGGGATTGGTGCAGGAAAGAGGGGTTTGTGTTCCTGGAACACTGGGTGGACTTCTCAGTCAGGGGCCATCTCTTTTGTTGTGATGGATTGCACCTGTATGAGTAGGGAGCGGCGGTGCTGGAGGGAAGGATGGTTAGAAGGTTGGAGGAGATTTTAAACTAGGAGCCTGTGGGAAGGATTAAGCTAGAAACTACGGGTCATGCAGTGAGAATAGTGGGGATGGCGGTAGTAAACGAAATGGGGGAGAAGTTGGGGGGAGGGTAGGAGCAGCCGGTAAGGGTACTAACATGGGTACTAAAAGAGGTTTTACCAAAGCACTAACTAATAACAATTAAGGGTCATCGTTGCTACATAAGGTGAAAGTTGTCCCTAACGCAAGGGGAAATACTTATCTTAGTTGTATGTGAACGCTAGAAGCCTTACTGGTAAAAAGGGCGAACTAGAAATACTTGCAGCAAGCAAACAGTATGATATTATAGGCATTACTGAAACTTGGTGGGACGAATCATATGATTGGACAGTCAATCTAGAGGGCTATACGCTGTTTAGGAGAGACAGACTAACTAAAATGGGTGGAGGGGTGTGTCTTTACGTAAAGCCGTTTCTGAAACCTGATATACGGGAATATATTCAGGAGTGGACTGTAGACACTGTCGCAACGTTATGGGTAGAAATTGCATGCGGGGATAAAGGAATAAAAAAGTTAGTATTGGGTGTATGCTACAGGCCACTTGGTATTAATGTATCTGATGAGGAATTGTTACTGAAGCAAATACAAAGATCAGCAGGAGTAGGTGCCATAGTAGTGATGGGAGATTTTAACTATCCAGAGATAAACTGGAAAAATGATTCATGTGACACTGCTAGGGGTAATATGTTTTTAAACACACTAAATGATAACTACTTAGTTGAACTAATTGAGGAACCTACCAGGTACAATGTAATCTTTGACCTGGTATTAACAAACAATGGGGAATTGGTATCAGGTATTACAGTAGGGGAACCCATAGGAAACAGCGACTACAATATGGTCACATTCAATATAATTTTTCATAAACAGTCCTATACTGCGCAAAACTTAAATGCACCACAGGTATGGATGGATAGTATACTTGACGACACAGAGGTAGGTAGAGCAACGGACTACTGTACCGTACTGCTATATATTATATACTGGTGGTCAGCAAAATTATGCACTGTCCTCCTACTATATATATACTGCGCAAAACTTAAATGCACCACAGGTATGGATGGATAGTATACTTGACGACACAGAGGTAGGTAGAGCAGTGGACTACTGTACCGTACTGATATAATACTGGTGGTCACTGGTCAGCAAAATTCTGCACTGTCCTCCTACTATATACTACAATGCAGCACAGATATGGAGTGTTTTTCAGGCAGAGAAAGTAGATATTTTCAGCACACTGAGCACAGATATTTGCAAGAACACTGAGCACAGATATTTGCAGCACACTGAGCACAGATATTTGCAGCAAAATGAACACAACTGAGAGAACGCTGCACACGTCCTCTCCCTATCATCTCCAATGCATGAGTGAAAATGGTGGCGACGCTCGGCTCCTTATATAGAATAAGAATCTCGCGAGAATCCGACAACGGGATGATGACGTTCGGGCGCGCTCGGGTTAACCGAGCAAGGCGGGAGGATCCGAGTCTGCCTCAGAACCATGTAAAATGGGTGAAGTTCAGGGGGGGGGGGTTCGGATTCCGAGGAACCGAACCCGCTCATCACTAGTAAAACTGACATTTCTAACACTGACGTAACTACTAAACAGCATTTTTTTGTCTACAGTCCGAAAGGGTTGTTTTAAATGTTCATGTGCGACATGTAATTTTTTGATTCCAGGGGATACATTGTGTCATCCCCATTTGGGTACTAAGTTCAAAATCCGGCATCATCTCACGTGTGAAAGCACTCATGTGACTTACCAGCTGATTTGTCCCTGTGGCCTGTCATATATAGGTAAAACACAGCACAAGTTCAAGGAGCGCATGTCTGCGCACTGCTCCTCTATTCGTTTGGCTTTAGGGAAGGGAACTAGTGACCAGCCGGTGGCTCGTCACTTTGTAGAAGCACAACATTCGCTCAATAGTCTCAGATATAGAATGATCATTCATATCCCCGCCAATCGAAGAGGGGGGATCGCAATTTGAAACTCCTTAGGAGAGAGGTTGAGTGGATTCACAGGTTAGATGTTATTTGTCCGAGGGGACTTAATGATATGAATCCATTTTCTAGCTTCCTTTATGATAAATGTGAAGGGTGGTTCGGGTTGTTTGATTTTTGCATGTTCCTGCTCTGTTTTTATTACAGTATATACATTATTTTCTTCCAGCTGGCAGTGATCTGTGGACTGTATATAATTGATCAATACTTATTTGGAATATGTTTTCACAGAATGAAGATTATGTATTGGTGCACATTGTCTTTGTGATATTTGCTATGAGATTTCTGTATTGGTCTGGTCATGTTTGATCGGTGCAACTATATTTGATTGCTATTTCAAGCTGTAAGATCACTGAGGATGGGTTTGTTGGTTTGTTACCATGGTGACACGCTGCTCTATCATTTGTTATAGTGGCTGGTTGCTGGGCTACGTGTACGACGTGCGTCATGTACATACGCAATGACGTCACTTGTTCGTGCCAGAGACTCGGGCCAGGATTCCCGTGCCCGAGAGCGCGACCAATTGTTGTGCAGCAATGTGGTCTTTGGAGGGGATATAAGGTAAGACATTGTTGTTTTCTGTATGTTTACCTGAAGACAAACTGAATATACTGTAGTTTGAAACAATGTAAGAAACGTGCTTCTGTCCATTATTTGACAAGTGGTTTTGAGTGACGCACCTTTTCGCTACTATACTCCCTATTTGTGAGGGTACCAAACCCAGCTGCATTATCCTCAAGGAGTGCCGGGTCTCCTGCATTATGTGTGTATATATATATATATATATATATATATACACACATACAGTACAATGAAATATCCCTACAAGACCTCATATGCAATATCTAAATTCTACTATGTATATATAGAAAGAGGGGGAGAGGTACAGCGCTACTTGTGAAGTATGATCTCAGTAAAAAATATTAAAGTAAATAATCTAAAATGAGATTAAGATTACCTAAAAATTACCATAATAAAACACACATAACCTCATTAAAGGTGTCTGCCGGGCCCTAAGAATGCAGTGCCGGTACCGCACTGCTGGACGTATGGAAAGCTGGAGAGATAGGGTTCGGCGCTCAGTGTTGCTAAAAAATTGTAAATTTAAAAGCCAAAAAGTATATATATGTATAAAATGTATTTTATAAAAAAAGTTTTTTAATATGTATGAGAGTAAAAAAAGGTTTTTACAAAGTACATAAAAACATAAAAGTATGGACCAAGTAAATATTACAAGGATAAGGAGATCAACTTAACTTAAAAACAGCAGGGGATTAGTGCAGGAAACCCAACGCGTTTCGTCTCATCAGACTTCTTCAAAGGGTAGGGACATAATGAGCTTCCCTGTCTATTTATAGCCAGAGTACCTGGTAAAGGGGTTGTGACATCACTGATGGTCACATGATGCAATTAAATATTGCAGGCTTTTAAAATACTTTTTAGTGCAATGAAATTACATGAGCTAGACATTCAGAGCAGAGTTAGTGGTTATAGAGAGCAAAAAACGAGTTTTAAATACTCTACAGTCCATAAATACAGTAAATACGATATATTAGTGGCATTTCCGCCACACTTCCGCTGACGGGTGCCGAGTCTTCATCACTTCCGTCCCACTTCCGGTCCGCGATTGCGCATGCACCCGCGGCGTCTCCCGGCTTTCAGGATGTTCTCTACGCTTGTGTCCACGGCTGTCCCCGGCAGGCGTCAGAGTGTACAGGAGGGTTCTGTCTCTAAGGACATGTGCGGCGGCGGCCATCTTTGCTGGGATTTAGTCCATTGGATTTCTATAATGTGGCGGCCATCTTTTGGTAGTTCTTTTGGATCCAGATAGTTTCCAGTTATATCCGTGTCCATGACAACGATACCATAAATAGAAAGAGAATAGATGGTAATATCCTGGCAATAGATGTTATTTTGCAAAACATTCAAGACGATTCTTTGCATATATTTTTTATGTTTTATATGTATATATGATCATCAGCAAGGACCATGAGAATAGTAAAAATATATGACATATATATCTCCCGTTTTTTTAAACAATAAATAAATAAAGTGCTGGTGCAATGTTAAATATAAGACACTGTGTAACAGGACCTCAGGGTAGACGGTTTTAAGAATATTAATAGGTTAAAAATATATATATATATTAAATAGGAGTGCAAAGTGCAGCATAGTAAGATATAAATATAAAATAGCAGTGGGTTTTGAAATAGTATATTTCATTATTATGTTTAAGAGTAGTATAGGTGACATACTGTATGATAACAGTGCAAAGTGCGGATTGGATTAATTAAAATGGTGTAGAGTGCAGAGTTTTTCGTGGCCTATGGCGTTATTTTTTGGAAGTGTAAATATTAAGTTGGTATTAAACTGACGTCATTTATTAGACATTACAGTACCCAATCTTCCCAGGTAGTCCCCTTCCCTGGTACTGATCAGGCCCAAACACTGCTTAGCTTCAAAGATCGGACGAGATTGGGCGTACCAGTGTGGTTTGACTGTACGCGAAAAAGATTAGACATCATAATACCATGTGATTTATTGCTTTATTCTTAAATGTTTGGTGGGCAATAATTAAATCGTGAAGTGAGGGAAGGAAAAGGAAGAACAATAAAAGAATAAAATAAACAATGGAGTATTTTCTGGGATACTGCACCTCATAGAAAGGATGCAATTTCGCATCCCTCATTCAGGCCAACTGGATGTAGAGTCTGCAACTGGAAAATCCAGTACATTTCCCGTCTTGAAAGTTTGTTTCCAAGGTCTCCTCCTCTCTCGCCCAAGCAAACGTGTTCAATTGCCTTAAATGTAAGGTCCTCTGGATTGGAGTTATGTTTACATGCAAAATGTCGAGAGACTGCATGGCTAACAACCTTGTTCTTGATATTTCTTATATGTTCTTGGATCCGTATTTTGAGGGGTCTCTTCGTCTTTCCTACATACTTCATTTTGCAGGTGCACTCCAAGAGGTAAATCACAGATGATGTGTTACAGTTCATAAAGTCCTTTATAGTGTATTCCTTCTTATCCTCTGTATCACTAAAAGTTTTCCTGTTCCAGTGTAAGTATTTACATATATTGCACTTCCCACATTTATAAGACCCCGTACATTTCAGCATAGGGGTGTTCCGGGTGGATTTTTCCTTCAGCATGCTAGGTGCAAGGAGGTCTTTGAGGTTTTTAGATTTTTAAAAAATTAGTTCTGGTTTGGGCGGTAAGATTTCTTTGAGTACTGGGTCCATTAAAAGAATTCCCCAATGAGATCTAAGGGAGTTTCTAATCACTTTTTCATGTTGACTATACGTAGTGATGAAGGCGATTCTATCCTTCGTTTCATCCTTGGTTTTATATGTTAGTAGCTTTTCCCTATCCAAAGCTCTTGTTTTTTCCAGTGCTTCATCTAAACGGGGCTTCGGGTATCTTTTCTCTTCAAACCTCTTCCTGTAAATCTCCAATTGGTCTTCACAGTCCTTCGTACTTGTGCAGTTCCATTTAATTCTTGAGAACTGGGAGGCCGGGATGTTATTCTTCCACCTTTCCAGATGATTACTTTGGTAGTGTAGGTAACTGTTCATATCTACATTCTTAATGAAATTCTTGGTGGTGACTCTTCCCTTTTCTCCAGTTAAAATTAGATCCAAGTACTCAATGGATCTATCATTTGTTGTTGAGGTGAAGGCAAGGTTCAAATCATTGGGGTAAATTTACTAAGATGGGAGTTCTATTTAAGATGGGATGTTGCCCACAGCAACCAATCAGATTCCAGCTATTATCTTCTAGAAGGTGCTAGATAAATGAGAAGAAGAATCTGATTGGTTGCTATTGGCAACATCCCATCTTAAATAGAACTCCCATCTTAGTAAATTTACCCCATTGTCTCCCAAAGTCCTTAAAAATTCATTAAAAGCTTCAGGTGTGCCGTCCCAGTTGATTAAAATGTCGTCGATGTAACGTTTATAAAATACCACATTTTCCTTAAAAGCACTTAGGGTGTAGACCTGTGTTCTCTCCCAACATCCCATAAAAAGATTTGCAAAGCTCGGGGCAAATGTCATCCCCATCGCTGTACCGCAGCATTGTAGATAAAACTGGTTTAAGAATTTAAAATAGTTATGGCTCAGGATAAAATATATAATATCACATATAAAATTTCTGTGAGTGCTGGTCAAAGATGGATCACTGTCTAAAAATTCCCTGCATGCAGCTATGCCTTTAGAGTGTTCAATGCATGTATACAGGGATTGAACGTCCACTGTTGCCCAAATGTAAGTATCCTTCCATTCTACTGTTTTCAATAGGTTGAGTACTGATGTCGTATCTTTCAAGAAGGATGGGAGATCTTTCATATGTATATATATATATATATCTATATATGTGTATATATATATATATATATATATATATACACCTGTGTGTATATATAGAAATTTGGGTATACAGGCATTCACCAGTAAATTCAACAGGTATTTATTAATAACTCACAGAGACATAAAGACGGTGTGTCGACGTTTCGGTCATCACGTGACCTTCTTCAGTACATCATACAGGGACATCAGGAAGACAACTGTCCAGTGCATCACCATTCACCATATGTCACCCAGGCTTCCCTTAAATAGCAGAGACAGGCCCAAGCCACACCCAACCAGTAATTGCCACAGGAAGTGCCGCAAAGGGTACTAATTTGTGCACAAAAACAACTATCTTAACAAAGACATAAAGCCTATATGGGCAATAGTACTGTAATGTGACTCAAATCCTAATATTTCTATCTAGAACGTCACAAATAAGTAAAAAACAAGCAAAACACGGCCGTGACCGGAAGTGCCATGCGTTCCACTGTCAGTGGAAAGCATCATGACCGGAACCGGAAGTGACGGCCGGGACCGGAAGTGGCGTGGTAAGCGTCAGAAAGAGCTTTTCGTTATGTTAAGAGACAAGTGGGAGGTAGTATACACGTAGTAAGCCCCACTCCGCCCCCCTAAACAAACAAATCACCATGGTAACCAGCCACTTAAGTGTATATATATGGAAGTAATGAATGCTTAATTTTTCTATCACAAAAAATATATAATAATCAGTCTAGCCAGGCGATTATTGTGGGAGTGTCAAGTGCTGCAGCCTCACCCATAAAAGGGAGAAAGCCTGAGGACAAACACCACATAAAACAAATACTTACAAAAACACCAGGAACTGCTTGTGCGGAGCAGACAAAGTTCGACCCCCATCAAACAGCTCCCAATACAACAAATAAACTAACATAACAAAAATTAATCCTAACGAATTAACTGAAAAAATAAATAAAAAATATAGAATGTATATCGTACACTCCACAGATTGGAATTCCTCGGGTCCCTACCTGCCCCTAACGGAGAAAGATATTATATGGATTGTGTTCATTTAAACCACGAGGGAACAATGGTAAATCCAATGTGATTCACGCTGGCGCAGCAATTTATCATGGTCACCACCGCGTAGAGGCATAGGAATAAAGTCAATCAGCATACACTTCAGGCTTGAAACAGAGTTGCCCATTGTTAGAAAGTGCTTAGCCACTGGCTTATCCGTCTCTTCTGTGGCCAATGCTGTACGGATGGAGTAACAATGATTTGCCATCCTATCCGGAAAGCAACGGGATGTCATACCGACATCATTGGCCACAAAAGAGATGGATAAGCCAGTGGCTAAGCACTTTCTAACAATGGGCCACTCTGTTTCAAGCCTGAAGTGTATGCTGATTGACTTTATTCCTATGCCTCTACGCGGTGGTGACCGTGATAAATTGCTGCGCCAGCGTGAATCATGTTGGATTTACCAATTGGATACTTTGTTCCCTCGTGGTTTAAATGAACACAATCCATATAATATCCTTCTCCGTTAGGGGCAGGTAGGGACCCGAGGAATTCCAATCTGTGGAATGTACGATATACATTCTATATTTTTTATTTATTTTTTCAGTTAATTCGTTAGGATTAATTTTTGTTATGATAGTTTATTTGTTGTATTGGGAGCTGTTTGATGGGGGTCGGACTTTGTCTGCTCCGCACAAGCAGTTCCTGGTATTTTTGTAAGTATTTGTTTTATGTGGTGTTTGTCCTCAGGCTTTCTCCCTTTTATGGGTGAGGCTGCAGCACTTGACACTCCCACAATAATCGCCTGGCTAGACTGATTATTATATATTTTTTGTGATAGAAAAATTAAGCATTCATTACTTCCATATATATACCTTTAAGTGGCTGGTTACCATGGTGATTTGTTTGTTTAGGGGGGCGGAGTGTGGCTTACTACGTGTATACTACCTCCCACTTGTCTCTTAACATAACGAAAAGCTCTTTCTGACGCTTACCACGCCACTTCCGGTCCCGGACGTCACTTCCGGTTCCGGTCATGATGCGTTCCACTGACAGTGGAACGCATGGCACTTCCGGTCGCGGCCGTGTTTTGCTTGTTTTTGACTTATTTGTGACGTTCTAGATAGAAATATTAGGATTTGAGTCACATTACAGTACTATTGCCCATATAGGCTTTATGTCTTTGTTAAGATAGTTGTTTTTGTGCAGAAATTAGTGCCCTTTGCGGCACTTCCTGTGGCAATTACTGGTTGGGTGTGGCTTGTGCCTGTCTCTGCTATTTAAGGGAAGCCTGGGTGACATATGGTGAATGGTGATGCACTGGACAGTTGTCTTCCTGATGTCCCTGTATGATGTCCTGAAGAAGGTCACGTGATGACCGAAACGTCGACACACTGTCTTTATGTCTCTGTGAGTTATTAATAAATACCTGTTGAATTTACTGGTGAGTGCCTGCATACCCAAATTTCTATATACTGGCCTATGGGCCTTTGTGGAGCACCCCATCGTTGATCTTATCAAGTTTGGAGTGTTGACTTTACCAATATTTGTATATGGAGGATGGTCTTCTTTTCTGGCTGTTTTCCTTGGTCTAGCACCCGCACTAGTTTATAATTCTATTTGGATGAAGTTTCTTTTCCATTGGAAGGCCCATGTCTGATGGACACCTATTCACTCGCTCCACCCGTTAATTACATCTAAGAGTTGTGGATCTTTTTAAGAAAAAGTGTAAAAATTTTTAAATATGTAACTTGTTTTTAAACATATTAATTTTTTGGATTCCTCGGGCCCTAAATGCATTTTGTTTCTCTGACCTTGCCTTGGCATTGTCTCAAGTGTCGCCTCATTATTTTTAGGTATTACATTGTTTGTTATTTCCCTGCTATCTCTGCTAATTTTGATGTCAATTTTATATTGATTTAATTGTGTGCTTTACCACATATTAGAAGCTCTGTGTTTGGTCTGGTCCTCCATTTTTGCTCGGTCATGTCCACGGATACTGTGCAGATTGCTGATGAAGCAATTTTTCAAATTGCTCATAGTACTTTGGTCTCATTGACCGATGACGACGCAGAAAAAGTCCTATTTGATCACACTGAATTTTCCAAACTCCCCGATGAGACACCAACTGATTTATTTCACAAAATTTCAAGATTACGACGACGTGAAGTGGATTTAACCCTTCACGGACAATTTCTATCAGATTATTTTAGAAATAAAAAAATCCCAAGGGGGTTTCGTGTTCATAACGTACCCACTATTGGTAGGAACAACTTAACATTTTGCACCAAATGGTGCGGTATTTTAAACAAGTGCTCACTTGATCTCATCCTTCTAGTCATTGAAGAGGTGGGCACTGAGCTTAAACAGGTACGTGATGAAATTACCGCTTTCAATACCTCACACTTAACTACACTATCCGGTGATAAGACCAAGGATTGGCTGAGCAATTTGAGTGACCAGATCAACTCTTACCAGCAAGAATTGGTGGCTTTTAAACGAAAAAAACTTACTATAGTAAACTCGGATTATACTAACAACCAGGTATATAGATGGCTTAGAGGAGAAACTAGGAACTTCCCCCAGCGGAGATACAATCCTCATCCTAGATCTAGGACAACATATACGGATGACACTTCCATTTCTCAGTCTAATTCAGACAGTGAATTTGTTGATAATCGTCCCCCAAGTGGTTCAGTGCCTACCCCATCTTTTTTAGGGTGCACAACCAGGAATACCGCCAATCCGTCCCGAAATCGCGGGTCAGGTACCCAACGCGGAGGGGCAAATTCAAAAAGAAGAGGGAGGGGCAAACGTTAGATACGGCAGTATTTAACCTCTCCAGTCACATACTTACGTCTGACGAAATGGAACTGTTATCACTTGGTTTGTCCTTTGTGCCCAGAATTAACCATGATAGTTTCAGTTGGTCAGTAGATCAGTATAAGTTCGGTAGAAAACTCAGACTGAGAGAATTTTTTGCTGATAAAGAGTCTGTTCCCAATACCGAATTTAATCTTAATAAACCTAGTTCTTTTGACCCTCAAACTTCCAATGCTAGTATTAAATCCTTTTTGAGATTGATTGAACATGATATGTCTACCACAAATAGTGAGCCTAGCTATGACAATTTAACGGCTCCACAACGGAAGGTGCTGCGTGATCTAATGCATAATGATAGTTTGGTGATCAGACAGGGGCGGGGCCATTGCCGTCCAGGACTGGCACGCCTATGACCGTGAAATCCGCCGCCAATTAGCCGACACTAATACCTATCATAAACTGCATGCTAGCCCTGTTGTCAGGGTTCAAAAATTGGTGTATTCTGTTATAGATTTGGGTGCACAGCACGGCTGGTTAGATGACAGCGTTAGGGCTTATTTGAAAGTCGAACACCCCGTGTGCCCCATATTATACTCACTTCCCAAGATCCACAAGACACTGGTTGACCCACCTGGCTGCCCTATTATTTCGGCCAGGGGTTCGACTCTTCAGCCAGTAGCAGTGTTCTTGGACAAGCTCTTACAGCCATACGTCCAGCGGATGCATAGCTACATACGTGATACTCCAGATTTTCTGGACAAGATTAAATCTTTTGGTGTCTTGCCCGCTAATGTATGGCTAGCATCTATGGATGTACAGTCATTATATACGGTTATACCGCACAATGAGGGTCTGGAAGCTATGAAGCTAGCACTGACTTCAAGTCCACATACTGGTCCCCCCACTGAGTTTTTGGTTGATTTGGCTAGGCTGGTCCTGACCAACAATTATTTCCTTTATGGTAGAGATTACTTTATGCAAGTAGCGGGGACAGCCATGGGGTCTAACCTGGCGCCCGCCTACGCAAATCTTTACATGCAACAGTATAAGAATACATTCATACTACCTAAGTATGGGGATAAAATATTATATTTTGGGAGATATATTGTCGATTTATTTTTTGTTTGAGGTGACACTGAGACTGAGTTCAAGGCAATGGTTGAGTATCTGAATGCACTACCTAGCCCGATACGGTTTACATACCAGATTAGTCAATCTTCACTCAATTTTCTGGATGTAACTATTTCGGTCAAAAATAACCGGCTGATATCTACTCTCTATCGAAAAGAGACAGATCGGAATACATTATTACACGCTCGCAGCCACCACCCTAATAGACTTAAGGACAGTTTGCCGATTTCGCAGTTTATACGGATACTACGCTACAATACATCTCCCATCAATACGGAGGTACAGATTCAGGATATGACAGAGAGGTTCATTGAAAGAGGCTATTCACGAAAGACTATCTGCAGATGCCTCACCAGGGCTAGAAATAAAGATGCACAACAGGTTGATAACTCACGAACAAACAAGAACGCAGGTAGAATGATCTTTACTTCTACATATGATACTAAATCCATCTATTCGGAGAAGACCATAAGGCAGCATTGGCCGATCATCTCTACGGATCCTGCTTTTAAGGCTCTAAGTGCACAACCACCTATGTGTGCTTACCGACGGGGGCCAAACTTGAACCAATTACTGATGAGACCTACTGTGCAACCGAGTGGAGCCCTTGCATGTTGGCTACCCACTAGACGGAAGGGTTGCATCAGGTGTCCAGACTGCACCACATGCAGATCCTTACAAACCGGGACATACTTCACGCATCCACATAGTGGGAAAAGAATCAACATCCGACATCGACTCCATTGCAAAATGGACTATGTAATATATATAATCATCTGCCCGTGTGGCCTATATTATGTCGGTATGACGTCCCGTTGCTTTCGGGATAGGATGGCAAATCATCGTTACTCCATCCGTACAGCATTGGCCACAAAAGAGACGGATAAGCCAGTGGCTAAGCACTTTCTAACAATGGGCCACTCTGTTTCAAGCCTGAAGTGTATGCTGATTGACTTTATTCCTATGCCTCTACGCGGTGGTGACCGTGATAAATTGCTGCGCCAGCGTGAATCACATTGGATTTACCAATTGGATACTTTGTTCCCTCGTGGTTTAAATGAACACAATCCATATAATATCTTTCTCCGTTAGGGGCAGGTAGGGACCCGAGGAATTCCAATCTGTGGAATGTACGATATACATTCTATATTTTTTATTTATTTTTTCAGTTAATTCGTTAGGATTAATTTTTGTTATGATAGTTTATTTGTTGTATTGGGAGCTGTTTGATGGGGGTCGGACTTTGTCTGCTCCACACAAGCAGTTCCTGGTATTTTTGTAAGTATTTGTTTTATGTGGTGTTTGTCCTCAGGCTTTCTCCCTTTTATGGGTGAGGCTGCAGCACTTGACACTCCCACAATAATCGCCTGGCTAGACTGATTATTATATATTTTTTGTGATAGAAAAATTAAGCATTCATTACTTCCATATATATACCTTTAAGTGGCTGGTTACCATGGTGATTTGTTTGTTTAGGGGGGCGGAGTGTGGCTTACTACGTGTATACTACCTCCCACTTGTCTCTTAACATAACGAAAAGCTCTTTCTGACGCTTACCACGCCACTTCCGGTTCCGGTCATGATGCGTTCCACTGTCAGTGGAACGCATGGCACTTCCGGTCACGGCCGTGTTTTGCTTGTTTTTGACTTATTTGTGATGTTCTAGATAGAAATATTAGGATTTGAGTCACATTACAGTACTATTGCCCATATAGGCTTTATGTCTTTGTTAAGATAGTTGTTTTTGTTCACAAATTAGTGCCCTTTGCGGCACTTCCTGTGGCAATTACTGGTTGGGTGTGGCTTGTGCCTGTCTCTGCTATTTAAGGGAAGCCTGGGTGACATATGGTGAATGGTGATGCACTGGACAGTTGTCTTCCTGATGTCCCTGTATGATGTCCTGAAGAAGGTCACGTGATGACCGAAACGTCGACACACTGTCTTTATGTCTCTGTGAGTTATTAATAAATACCTGTTGAATTTACTGGTGAGTGCCTGCATACCAACATTTCTATATACTGGCCTATGGGCCTTTGTGGAGCACCCCATCATTGATCTTATCAAGTTTGGAGTGTGGACTTTACCAATATTTGTGTGTATATATATATATATATATATATATACTGTACATGTATAGAGATGGGATATCAGCACTCCTTCACTTAAATTCTTTGTAAGGTGTTAGATATTGTTATACTGTATATGTATATATATATATATATATATGTGCAGATGGAGTCTCACTCATCTCGGCTTCTCCGCTGTGTCTAGGTGCACCAAGGCTTATTAGCATAAGTCTTTCATCTATTGTTTTCAGCTGCAATACAATACAAAGAGAACAATACAGCAGGTTATTGGGTCCGACCGCCCTGGCTCAGTTAATCCTATGAAAGGGATAGATGAAGAGGGCTCCATCTGTATAATTTATATATATATATATGTATATATATATACTCCTCCAAGAATCACGGCACTGGAGACAATTTGTATAGAAGCAAATAACTTGTATTAGGGTAAACGCACGTTTCGGAGCTTCAGCTCCGTCCTCAGTGCCTAACAAGATCAACCAACAGCAATACAAACAAAAAACCTACATTTAAATACCTGTGTGAGGTGCCGCTGATCACCGCCGCTGTCCACCTGGCTCCCGTCCGCGGCCGTCACGTTCCCTTCCACTTCCGCCCCTTGCATCATGTTGCTGTGGCAACGCACGGCTTGCGCACCACCCGCTACACTGTCTTCCAGGGCAGGAAGTCTCGGGTGTTCTGGCACTGCAGACAGGCTCCTGTAATGCCAGCGGTCGGATCCCAGCCGGAACCTTTGACAAAAAACATGACAAAAAATACATTAAATACATTAAATACATAAAACACATACATAAAACATACATGTATACATCTCCATGACCTACAGCCATAAATACCAGTACAGGCCTGCACCAGAAAATGTATATAAATACAACAAACCTACATATATCCTCAATTACTGGACAGCATTCCCAAACCTATAGGGGGATATATCCCCACAATAAGATCTTTAAACGATATGGCACCCCTAATTATACCGTATTCCAATTGATCTTGTCATTAAGACCAAATGGCGCAAAAGTATTCAGCATCATGATCCATCTTGATTCCTTTTCCACTAAAAATTTGGTCCTGTCTCCCCCCCTTAATGTAAGCGGCACATGATCAAAGCCAAAGTATCTTAGGTCACCCAACGTGTGGCCAGCCGTTTTGAAATGGCGTGCCACTGGTTGGTCAACCGTTTTTCCTTCGAGTGTCAATTTGATGGCCGACCGATGGGCCGCCATCCTCTCACTCAATTTCCGCGTGGTCTGACCAATGTAGTAAAAACCACATGGGCAGACAATGGCGTATACTACATGAGAAGTGCTGCATGTGATGACATGTCTGATAGAATACTTCTTTGCTTTATTGTGTGGGTGCTCAAATTCCTTGCACGCCACCATGTATCGGCACGTAGCACATTTGGGGCATCTGTAACAACCCGGGGATTTATAATGGACATTAGGGCCCTATTATACACAAGGCTTCTATGGCGCTTTGGCCTATAGTGGCATCTGACCCCGATCTTACAGTGCTGAGAAATATCAGACCGGTAGCTGCATTTAGACGGGGCCAGAATTTAAGGGATCGCTTAGTTCGAACAGATATCACCGAAATGGGCAAAATTAAGAAACCTAATGTCCACTATAAATCCCCGGGTTGTTACAGATGCCCCAAATGTGCCGATACATGGTGGCGTGCACCATCAAATTGACACTCGAAGGAAAAACGGATGACCAACCAGTGGCACGCCATTTCAAAACGGCTGGCCACACGTTGGGTGACCTAAGATCTTATTGTGGGGATATATCCCCCTATAGGTTTGGGGATGCTGTCTAGTAATTGAGGATATATGTAGGTTTGTTGTATTTATATACATTTTCTGGTGCAGGCCTGTACTGGTATTTATGGCTGTAGGTCATGGAGATGTATACATGTATGTTTTATGTATGTGTTTTATGTATTTAATGTATTTAATGTATTTTTTGTCATGTTTTTTGTCTAAGGTTCCGGCTGGGATCCGACCGCTGGCATTACAGGAGCCTGTCTGCAGTGCCAGAACACCCGAGACTTCCTGCTCCGGAAGACAGTGTAGCGGGTGGTGCGCAAGCCGTGCGTTGCCACAGCAACATGATGCAAGGGGCAGAAGCGGAAGGGAACATGACGGCCGCGGACGGGAGCCAGGTGGACAGCGGCGGTGATCAGCGGCACCTCACACAGGTATTTAAATGTAGGTTTTTTGTTTGTATTGCTGTTGGTTGATCTTGTTAGGTACTGAGGACGGAGCTGAAGCTCCGAAACGTGCGTTTACCCTAATACAAGTTATTTGCTTCTATACAAATTGTCTCCAGTGCCGTGATTCTTGGAGGAGTGTATGTGATTTTTCACTGTTGCACGGAGACTTGTTGCGGTTGCAGAGTTGGAGTGCCGGCTGTTATGGATTTTATATATATATATATATATGTATATATATATATATATATACACAAACAAATCTAGAAAACCACAGCACTTGCCACCCCAGAAGCGGGGTGCAATATCTGCACTCACCACTCATACGGTGGGGTGCATGCAGCCCTTGGCCACCAACTCAAATATATACAAATAGAAAGTTCAGCACTCACCATAGCAAGCTCACTTATCCTCACAACATCAATAAATAAATGATGGGGGTTTAGTTAGTGAATTGGCCAATGCACGGAAGCCTGCATACCGCGGTATGAATGCTTCCGTGCATTGGCCAATTCACTAACTAAACCCCCATCATTTATTTATTGATGTTGTGAGGATAAGTGAGCTTGCTATGGTGAGTGCTGAACTTTCTGTTTGTATATATATATATATATATATATATACATGCAGCATACATTATTCTGGCACTCAGCAAAATCGTGAAATTAGCCTCAGTGTCATATACAATTCCTAATATGACAGCTAGCGTGTATACAGGGTACATAGGCAGAAAGAGTGATCATCACTCAAGGATTTGAAAGTGAAAGTATATTGTGAACACAGTGATGACATTTTGTGACATTATTTAAATATACTTTTATACTTTAAAAGTAGTGAGTGTTGTCCCTTTTCTCTGTACTGTATATGTATAATGATGCAACTCACCGCAGCCCACCTAGTGGCCACCTGCATCTCCCTTCCGAAAGGTAACATAGTATCTGAGGTTGAAAAAAGACAATTGTCCATCGAGTCCAACCTGTTTGTGGTCTCCTATGCAGGATTATTTGGTCTAAAATTTTGACTGATGCTGATGTCAGCCATTGCGTTTTATCCCTCTTTTTATAGTAAGGATAGTGCATCACTATGCACCATAACCCTGGATATCCTTATCCATTAGGAATTTATCTAACCCATTCTTAAAGGTATTGACTGAGTCCGCCATTACAACTCCCTCAGGAAGGGAATTCCAAGCACGTATTGTCCTTACCGTGAAAAAGCCTTTACGCCGTATTGTGCGGAATCTCCTCTCCTCTAACCTGAGCGAGTGTCCACGAGTCTTCTGTGTTGATCTAACCAAAAACAGGTCCTGCGCAAGCTCTGTGTATTGTTCCCTTACATATTTGTAGATGTTGATCATGTTTCCTCTTAGTCTCCTCTTTTCCAGTGTAAACATGCCTAGTCTTGCAAGCCTTTCCTCGTATTCCAGCGTCTCCATGCCCTTAACTAGTTTGGTTGCCCGCCTCTGAACCTTTTCTAGCTCCAGGATATCCTTTTTGTAGTATGGTGCCCAGAATTGTACACAGTATTCAAGGTGTGGTCTCACTAGTGATTTATATAACGGTAGTATAACACTCTCGTCCCTTGCATCAATTCCCCATTTTATGCATGCTAATATCTTATTAGCCTTCTTTGCTGCAATCCTACTTTGGGTATTGCTGCTTAGTTGGCTATCTATGAGAACACCTAAGTCCTTTTCCATTACAGACTCCCCTAATTTTACCCCATTTAGTATGTAGGTGTTATTTTTGTTCTTGTTACCACAGTGCATTACCTTACACTTGTCTGTATTGAAGTGCATTCTCCATTTGGCTGCCCATGCTTCTAATTTAACTAAGTCGTTCTGAAGCAACTAAGCATCCTCCTCCGTATTTATTGCCTTACACAATTTGGTATCATCTGCAAAAATTTACACCATGCTCTCTAGACCTTCTGTTAGTTCATTAATGAAAATGTTGAACAATAGCGGTCCTAATACCGAGCCTTGTGGCATACCACTTAGCACTTCAGTCCAATTTGAAAAAGATCCATTAACCACAACGCGCTGCTCCCTATTATCTAACCAATTTTTGGCCCAAGTGCATATTGTGCTTCCTAGCCGTATTTCTTGTAGCTTGTAGATAAGTGTGTGTGATAAAGTGTTGAAAGCTTTGGCAAAGTCTAAAAAGATTACATCCACCTCCTTACCCTGATCGAGGTTTGCACTCACTGTTTCATAAAAGCCAAGTAAGTTGGTTTGACAGGATCTGTCCTTCACAAATCCATGCTGATTCCTTTTAATAACCTTATTGGCTTCAAGGAACTTCTGAATACTATCCCTTATAATACCTTCCAATACTTTCCCCACTATAAATGTAAGACTAACTGGTCTATAATTACCTGGTTCAGCTTTACTTCCCTTTTTGAATATAGGCACTACTTCCGCTATACCCCAGTCTTTGGGAACCATATCTGATATTACTGAATCCTTAAAGATCAAAAATAGCGGTTTTGCAAGTTCAGAGTGAAGGTTCATTAGAACCCTTGAGTGAATTCCATCGGGACTCTGTGACTTATTAATCTTTAAATGTTTTAATAGGTCACAGACTACCTCCTCGCTTAAATAAGTACCTTTCAGTGGGATATTCTCATTATTGAAATTGTGTGCTAGCCCCTGAATTGGGTCCTCTCTAGTAAATACTGTTGAAAAAAACTCATTTAGTGTGTCCGCTATGTCATTATCATTTTTGCTTAAGACTCCCAACTTGTCTTTTAAAGGGCCTATACTATCCATCTTTAATCTCTTGCTATTAATGTATTTAAAGAATTTTTTGGGATTCACTTTGCTTTCCTTTGCTACTAGTTTTTCAGTTTCTACTTTAGCCTCTCTTATTTCCTTTTCGCATATTTTGTTTCAGTCCTTATAGTGCTGAAATGACTCAGCTTTCCCGTCAGATTTGTATTTTTTAAATGCTCACCTTTTCTTGCCCATAAGTTCCTTTATCTTTTTGTTAAGCCACATCGGTTTATAATTTTTATTCCTTTTTTTGCTGCTCGTAGGAATAAATTTGAGAGTATTTTTAGCTAGCAGGGATTTTAGTACATCCCATTTCTCCATAGTATTTTTTCCTAGAAACAAGCCTTCCCATTCAATATCCCTGAAAAATACCCTCATCATTTACAAAGTTGCTTTGCTAAACTTTAGAGTCCTAGTTGAGACAGTATATATATAGTAGGAGGACAGTGCATAATTTTGCTGACCACCAGTATATAATATATAGCAGTACGGTACAGTAGTCCACTGCTCTACCTACCTCTGTGACGTCAAGTATACTATCCATCCATACCTGTGGTGCATTTAAGTTTTGCGCAGTATATATATAGTAGGAGGACAGTGCATAATTTTGCTGACCACCAGTATATAATATATAGCAGTACGGTACAGTAGTCCACTGCTCTACCTACCTCTGTGTCGTCAAGTATACTATCCATCCATACCTGTGGTGCATTTAAGTTTTGCGCAGTATATATATAGTAGGAGGACAGTGCATAATTTTGCTTACCACCAGTATATAATATATAGCAGTATGGTACAGTAGGCCACTGCTCTACCTCTGTGTCGTCAAGTATACTACCAAAGTTCAGTAAAATGACCCAAAAATCAAAATTAAAAGCGTCTGATTAGAAGCAAAAACTTGCCAATATGCCATTTACGACACGGAGTGGCAAGGAACGGCTGAGGCCCTGGCCTATGTTCATGGCTAGTGGTTCAGATTCACATGAGAATGGAAGCACTCATCCTCTCGCTAGAAAACTGCAGTGCCACTCCTAGATGGGCCAGGTGTTTGTGTCGGCCACTTGTGTCGCTTAGCTTAGTCACACAGCTACCTCATTGCACCTCTTTTTTTCTTTGCATCATGTGCTGTTTGGGGACTATTTTTTGAAGTGCCATCCTGTCTGACACTGCCGTGCCACTCGTAGATGGGCCAGGTGTTTGTGTCGGCCACTTGGGATGCTTAGCTTAGTCACACAGCTACCTCATTGCACCTCTTTTTTTCTTTGCATCATGTGCTGTTTGGGGACTATTTTTTAAATCTGGCATCCTGTCTGACACTGCAATGCCACTCCTAGATGGGCCAGGTGTTTGTGTCGGTTACTTGGGTTGCTTAGCTTAGCCATCCAGCGACCTTGATGCACCTCTTTTTTTCTTTGCATCATGTGCTGTTTGGGGACTATTTTTTGAAGTGCCATCCTGTCTGACACTGCAGTGCCACTCCTAGATGTGCCAGATGTTTGAGTCGGCCACTTGGGTCGCTTAGCTTAGCCATCCAGCGACCTTGGTGCACCTCTTTTTTTCTATGCATCATGTGCTGTTTGGGGACTATTTTTTAAATGCCATCCTGTCTGACACTGCAGTGCCACTCCTAGATGGGCCAGGTGTTTGTGTCGGCCACTTGGGTCGCTTAGCTATTCATCCAGCGACCTCGGTGCAAATTTTAGGACTAAAAATAATATTGTGAGGTGTGAGGTGTTCAGAATAGACTGGAAATGAGTGGAAATTATGGTTATTGAGGTTAATAATACTATGGGATCAAAATGACCCCCAAATTCTATGATTTAAGCAGTTTTTGAGGGTTTTTTAAAAAAAAACACCCGAATCCAAAACACACCCGACAAAAAAATTTCAGGGAGGTTTTGCCAAAACGCGTCCAAATCCAAAACACGGCCGCGGAACCGAATGCAAAACCAAAACACAAAACCGAAAAATTTCCGGTGCACATCACTAGTTTTTACCAACAAATCCCTAAGGTTTCTAGACCGAGAATAGCATGGTCTAAATGGGGTTCACTACGATCTGCCGGCGGCCGGCCTCCCGGCGACCAGCATACCGGCGCCGGGAGGCCGGCCGCCGGCTTACCGACAGTGTGGCAAGCGCAAATGAGCCCCTTGCGGGCTCGCTGCGCTCGCCACGCTACGGGCACGGTGGCGCGCTATGCGCGCCACACTATTTTATTCTCCCTCCAGGGGGGTCGTGGATCCCCACGAGGGAGAATAAGTGTCGGTATGCCTGCTGTCGGGCTCACGGCGCCGGTATGCTGGTCGCCGGGAGCCCGACCGCCGGCATACTGAAGACCACCCATCTAAATGTACTATTCCTTAAACCAACTTCATCATCAGAAGAAATAACCAGCCACAACTTCCTGGAGATAGTATTAATAACAGGAGAGGCTGTATTGAATTGCTTAACCCAATCAAATTAGTTACTATTTGTTTTAGTTCCTTGTTTTTGTAGAAGCATGGACCTATTCAAAGACATTGCCCGTTCTTTAGCTTTAACTAAATCACGTAAGAAATATCCCCTATGTAGAAATTTATCAATAAGATTATCAATCTGAATTGCTGCAGTAGTGTCATTGCTTTTAATTCTCCTGATACGTACCATCTGTGAGTATGGCAAACTCTTTTAACATGAACAAGGTGACAACTTTGGAAATGCAATAATGTGTTCCTATCTGTATCTTTGGTAAACAATGTAGTGGACAAATTACCATTCTCATTTATAATTTTAACATCTAAAAATTTAATCTCTTGCTGATTCATTACAAAGGTGAGCTTCACCGGAGAGTCAGAGAGATTATGTTTGACCATCAAATCTACAAAGCTCGATTGTGACCCTGTCCATATCAAAAATAAATTGTCTATAAACCTAGTGTAAAATAGAACATTGGACGAAATTACAGGATCATCTAAAAATATTTTCTGTTCGACACTAAACATAAATGAATTTGCATAGCTAGGGGCCACAGAGGATTCTTCAATTGTGGCATTACTATAGCATCAGAATTTGTCATACAAGGTCCCTTCTTAGAAAAAAAATCTTTAATTTTCAACTGCCTATGAAGGCAATGTTTTTCAATTTGCCATTGAAGATCATTGAAGTGCGTGCTCGGAATAAAAGACAATCCTTTTGAGAGCAGGCTATTCTCACTTGCACTTAAAGTATAGGAAAAAAAATTAAATACAGTTTCCTCCTCGCTTGTATTAGAGGTTTTTTGGTGGTATTTCTGTTTCCGATTTTGACCACCTCTTCTATTGAATCTTCTCGGTCTTATCCGACGTGATTTTGCGTTTCCGCTGCTAAAGTGATGAAAGCCTTATTTCTGCGGGTGGTATCCATTCTTTCACCATCGCTGGCTGCACTACTTCCCTCTTGTGATGATTCCATATCCAAATTATTTTTAGGGGACCTATTCCTCCTAAAGAATGTTTTTTTTTGTTCAAATGCATTAGAGTCCTTGCTGCCCATTAGCCACCTGTAAACCTGATGTTGTTCATAGTCCATCTGGACCAAATGCAATTTCTTGCATGTTACCAAAAAATTATGTGACATTTTGCTAATAGCATTGGATGCGAAAATTATTGATGATAATATCTTTTCAGTTTTGTTACCCAAATACCCTGTTATGCCCATCTTATACACACTCCCCAAAGTTCATAAGGGTGTGGTACCACAACCAGGATGCCCTATTGTGTCAGCTTGGGGGTCCCTATTACAACCAAATTCAATCTATTTAGATTCAATTTTGCAACCGTTGGTACAGCAGCACAAAAACTTCTTGTTAGACACCACTGCCTTACTAAATAAATTAACAACAGTAGGCTCAATATCTGCAGGGGCGTGGCTTGTTACAGCCGATGTCTCCAGCCTGTATACAGTAATCCCACATGGTGAGGGGATGAGGTCTGTCAGGGAGTTGTTGCTGTATCAAGGGGGTTATATTACTCATGTTGAAATTCTTTTGAACATGCTTGAAATTTTGTTGACCTGCAACTTTTTTTTGACAATAAGATATATTTACAGTCGACAGGCAGTGCTATGGGGTCCTCTGTGGCCCGTAGCTATGCAAATTCATTTATGTTTAGTGTCGAACCGAAAATATTTTTTCGATGATCCTGTAATTTCGTCCAATGTTCTAATTTACACTAGGTTTATAGATGATTTATTTTTGATATGGACAGGGTCACAATTGAGCTTTGTAGATGTGATGGTCAAACATAATCTCTCTGACTCTCCGGTGAAGCTCACCTTTGTAATGAATCAGCAAGAGATTACATTTTTAGATGTTAAAATTATCAATAAGGATGTTAATTTGTCCACTACATTGTTTACCAAATATACAGACAAGAACACATTATTGCATTTCCAAAGTTGTCACCCTGTCCATGTTAAAAAGAGTTTGCCATACTCACAGATGGTATGTGTCAGGAGAATTAATAACAATTACACTACTGCAGCAATTCAGATTGATAATCTTATTGATACATTTCTACATAGGGGATATTTCTTACGTGATTTAGTTAAAGCTAAAGAACGGGCAATGTCTTTGAATAGGTCCATGCTTCTACAAAAACAAGGAACTAAAACAAATAGTAACAAATTTCATTGGGTTAACCAATTCAATACAGCCTCTCCTGTTATTAATACTATCTCCAATAAGTTGTGGCTGGTTATTTCTTCTGATGATGAAGTTGGGTTAAGGAATAGTACTTTTAGACCATGCTATTCTCCGTCTAGAAACCTTAGGGATTTGTTGGTAAAAACTGACATTTCCAACACTGACGTAACTACTAAACAGCATTTTTTGTCTACAGTCCGAAAGGGTTGTTTTAAATGTTCATGTACGACATGTAATTTTTTGATTCCAGGGGATACATTCTGTCATCCCCATTTGGGTACTAAGTTCAAAATCCGGCATCATCTCACGTGTGAAAGCACTCATGTGACTTACTAGCTGATTTGTCCTTGTGGCCGATCATATATAGGGAAAACACAGCGCAAGTTCAAGGAGCGCATGTCTGCGCACCGCTCCTCTATTCGTTTGGCTTTAGGGAAGGGAACTAGTGAACAGCCGGTGGCTCGTCACTTTGTAGAAGCACAACATTCACTCAATAGTCTCAAATATAGAATGATCAATCATATCCCCGCCAATCGAAGAGGGGGGGATCGCAATTTGAAACTCCTTAGGAGAGAGGCTGAGTGGATTCACAGGTTAGATGTTATTTGTCCGAGGGGACTTAATGATATGAATTCATTTTCTAGCTTCCTTTACGATAAATGTGAAGGGTGGTTCAAGTTGTTTGATTTTTGCATGTTCCTTCTCTGTTTTTATTATATTCATTATTTTCTTCCAGCTGGCAGTGATCTGTGGACTGTATATAATTGATTAATACTCTTTTGGTATATGTTTTCACAGAATGAAGATTATGTACTGGTGCACATTGTCTTTGTGATATTTGCTATGAGATTTCTGTATTGGTCTGGTCATGTTTGATCGGTGCAACTATATTTGATTGCTATTTCAAGCTGTAAGATCACTGAGGATGGGTTTGTTGGTTTGTTACCATGGTGACACGCTGCTCTATCATTTGTTATAGTGGCTGGTTGCTGGGCTATATGTACGACGTGCGTCACGTACATACGCAATGATGTCACTTGTTCATGCCAGAGACTCAGTCCAGGATTCCCGCGCCCGAGAGCACTACCAATTGTTGTGCAGCAATGTGGTCTTTGGAGGGGATATAAGGTAAGACACTGTTGTTTTCTGTATGTTTACCTGAAGGCAAACTGAATATAGTTTGAAACATTGTAAGAAACGTGTTTCTGTCCGTTATTTGACAAGTGGTTTTGAGTGCCTCACCTTTGCGCTACTATATATATATATATATATATATATCCAATGCAAAAAATAAGAAGGCACTCAGAGACAGCAAGGTAAAGCAGAAAGATGTATTCAAGGTCGAGTACTTTCGAGGTTAAAAACCCCGTCCTCAGGACCACATCACAAATAATAGCCACAAGACAATCCCACACTTACCCCATTTAAATAACCCTCCTCAGTCACGCTGGCTGGCGCCGCCGGACTCTGGGCTTCACTGGCCGGAAACGCGTCACCGTGACCCACTTCCTGTGGACGCGGCCAGCGCTGCCTAGGCAACCGCTGGTTTGCGTTCCACACAGGACACGTGTGCGTTCCACACTACCCTCACCTCCCGAGCAGTAGTTGCCATGGCACCAGGATCATCAGGAGGCCAATCGCGCGATCTGTGGGGGAACAAAAAACAAACACATATATAAACGAAAACAATAGACAGTAGGAGATAAATAAATCTATGCAATAATTCAACTTTGGGCAGAGATACAAAGTCTATCACAGAGACACCTATACTATGGAATTCCAGTTGATTTTATCGTTAAGCCCTGCTGGTTTAGTGGTACCTAACCTCACTATCCATCTGGATTCCTTTATAAGCAAGGCTTTAGCTCTATCTCCACCCCTCAGAGAAGCAGGCACATGGTCGATCATAAAATATTTGATCGATTCCTGGGGATGCTTGAATTCGAGGAAGTGACGTGCCACAGGTTGGTCCACGTCCCTACCATTAAAAATCAATTTCAAGGCAGATCTATGCGCATTCATGCGCTCCTTGAATTTCCTAGTGGTCTGCCCCACGTAGTATAGACCACACGGGCAGACCACCACATACACAACGAAGGATGTGTTGCAAGTCAACACGTACCTAATATCATAAACCTTATCCACATGTGGATGCTTAAACTTTTTGCACTGTAAGATAAACTTGCAGGTAATGCAGTTGTTACAACTATAGCAGCCGGGCGGTTTTCTATATACATTAGGTAATGGTAATTCATTACGCCCTGAGATATCTGCCTTTACCAGTCTATCCCGCAAATTAGTGCCACGTCTAAAAGCAGCCACTGGTCTAAGGTTATGTAACATGGGCAAATCCCTATCAGAACGCACAATCGGCCAGAGTGCTTTTGATGCTCTTTTTATGATAGGACTGGCTGTAGTGTAATCACTACTCCAGGGTAAGATGGTATCAGGATCCCTACGGACTGGATTCAGAAGTTGATCCCTAGGCATTGCAAGTACTTTCTCTTTCTGTTGATTCAAGGTTTTAAGGTCATAACCTCTACAACAAAATTTTTTCACCATCTTATCCAGCTCAGCGGGTTCCTTTTCAGGAGAACTGGTAATCCTGGCTACCCGTATCATCTGGGATATCGGCAAGCCTTTCTTCAATGCTTCCGGATGGTGGCTAGAAGCCATGAGTAGGGTATTCCTATCCGTGGGCTTAGTGTACACCCCTGTCTCAAAAACACCCTCCCGCACCGTAACATGTACATCCAGGAAATTTGCCTCACTGGTACTGTAAGTGTAAGTGAACTTGATGGGTGACTGCAAATTATTAATTTCCTCCATCATGCCCTCGAATGCTGTCATGCCTCCCGCCCATAGCATAAATACATCATCTATGTACCGCTTGTAAAGCAATATGTTGTTACTTCTCTCAGGGGCGTTAAAGAACATATGCAATTCCTGTTCAAACATGTATATATTTGCATAACTGGGGGCTACGGAAGACCCCATAGCAAACCCCTGTTTTTGCAAATAATACATGCTGTCAAATAAGAAGTAATTGCGATTAAGTGTCAGGTTCAAGAGCTTCAGAAATAAATCATGGTTAAAAACAGACATAGGTACAAATTTCTCTATAAAGCGTTTCATAGCAAGCATACCACCATGATGTGGGATACACGTGTATAAGCTGCAGATGTCCAGACAACACATCAAGGTGCCATCAGGCACCCTACCAAAGTCCTTCAAGATGTTTAAAAATGTAGAAGTGTCCTTCAGAAACGTATCCTGTCTACTAAGATAGGGCTGAAGGATGTAGTCCAGTAACTGAGACACAGGGGAGTATAGAGAATCACGTGCGGAGATGATGGGCCTACCTGGAGGTTTTACACAGTTCTTATGAAGCTTAGGTAGTGTGTATAACACCGGTACCTTGGGGTGTAACACACACAAAGCTTCAAAGCATTTCTTTGAGATAATCTTCGAATCCATGGCAATTCTCAGAATGTCCACCAGTTCTTTTTGGTATTGTGTAGTAGGATCACAGTGCAGTTGACAGTATACATCAGAATCGGACAGTTGAAGAACTATTTCGGAGCGATAGTCATCCAAATCTTGAATGACTATCGCTCCGCCCTTATCTGCAGGACGTATTACAATATCCTGATAGGATTCAAGTTGTTTAAGAGCATCCCGTTCTGTATGGCGAACTCGTATATTTGGTAATTGATTCGTCCAGGAGGCGCCCAAATGTCCTTAGTGACGGATTTGTTGACACTGGGTCAAACGTAGATCTGGAGGACCGCATTAGGAAGGAATCAATAAGACCCCTGTTCTCCGGGGTTTCCTCATTATAAAAGAATTCCTTGAGTCGTAGTTTACGAGAAAATCTATGCGAGTCCCTGCGCCAATTGAATTCATCAAAGAAATTAGTTGGGACAAAACTGAGGCCATGATTCAAAACACTGATCTCTGATTCTTGTAACACTCTATTGGACAAATTGAAAATCAAAGTTTGGTTTTCTCTTTTACAGCGGCTTTTCTCTCTCCGCGCGTTCTGGAACCCCCTGCGGGTGGCAGACCTTCTGGGTTTTTTGATTTTGTTTTCTGTCCTCCCCCTAAAGGGGCACTCTGCGTTTTGCTGGGATCATCTGATTCTGAAACGGCAAAGTCACTATCCGTACTGGATCTGTTGTCATCCTTGCGCAATCCGGGTTTCCTTCTTTGCCACGGTCTCCGTTTCCTAGAGCTGCTATTCTGTTGTTCACCACCATGCAGCCATAGGTAAACCCGATTTTCATCGTAGTCAGTGTCCACAGCAAATTTCTTATTTCGCTTAAATTTGAGTAAATCCTTCCTATATTGGTTACATTGGGTTTCCAATTTCAGTAACCAATCGGTTTCGGTATCTTTCTCCAAAGTAGCAAGGTGTTCCTGTTCATATACCTTAATCTTCTGCCTGGTATTCGTCAGTTCCCTGTTTGCTTCATCGACCACCAACACCATCAAGTCGAATGCACATTTATTTAATATCGCTACCCACTTCCTTACAAACTCAGGATTGTTTCGTCCTATCGTGGGCACGTTACAGACTCGGAAGCCTCTTGGGATCTTCCGTTCCCTGTAATACTCGGCAAGTGATATGCTGTGCAGCGAAAAATTCACTTCGCGTTGTTTCATGCGGAGTAATTGGTGGAAGATGTCATCAGGGTTTTGCATACGATCAATCGCAGTTGGAATCTCACTGGACAGGATGCGATCAATTTCCACTGTCGAGAAGCTGAAAGTCTCACCCATAGGGGTCACCAACACACTAAGACCACTGCTTTGGTCTCTTGATGCAGATGCTGTTGGTTCCATGATAGTGAAAAAATGGATGAGTATTCCCTTTGTTTGGGGTTAATGTTGTAGACTGGCTGGTACTCACAACATAAAAAATGTACAGCGGGTGCCTTGCAACTCGTACTATGAAAAGTACAACAATGCAGAGTCCACAATATGCCGGCACTCCATGTAAAATAGCAGCGTGCTCCGGTGCTGGCAACCAATGGTAATGGATATCCAATGCAAAAAATAAGAAGGCACTCAGAGACAGCAAGGTAAAGCAGAAAGATGTATTCAAGGTCGAGTACTTTCGAGGTTAAAAACCCCGTCCTCAGGACCACATCACAAATAATAGCCACAAGACAATCCCACACTTACCCCATTTAAATAACCCTCTTCAGTCACGCTGGCTGGCGCCGCCGGACTCCGGGCTTCACTGGCCGGAAACGCGTCACCGTGACCCACTTCCTGTGGACGCGGCCAGCGCTGCCTAGGCAACCGCTGGTTTGCGTTCCACACAGGACACGTGTGCGTTCCACACTACCCTCACCTCCCGAGCAGTAGTTGCCATGGCACCAGGATCATCAGGAGGCCAATCGCGCGATCTGTGGGGGAACAAAAAACAAACACATATATAAACGAAAACAATAGACAGTAGGAGATAAATAAATCTATGCAATAATTCAACTTTGGGCAGAGATACAAAGTCTATCACAGAGACACCTATACTATGGAATTCCAGTTGATTATATCGTTAAGCCCTGTTTTCGTTTATATATGTGTTTGTTTTTTGTTCCCCCACAGATCGCGCGATTGGCCTCCTGATGATCCTGGTGCCATGGCAACTACTGCTCGGGAGGTGAGGGTAGTGTGGAACGCACACGTGTCCTGTGTGGAACGCAAACCAGCGGTTGCCTAGGCAGCGCTGGCCGCGTCCACAGGAAGTGGGTCACGGTGACGCGTTTCCGGCCAGTGAAGCCCGGAGTCCGGCGGCGCCAGCCAGCGTGACTGAGGAGGGTTATTTAAATGGGGTAAGTGTGGGATTGTCTTGTGGCTATTATTTGTGATGTGGTCCTGAGGATGGGGTTTTTAACCTCGAAAGTACTCGACCTTGAATACATCTTTCTGCTTTACCTTGCTGTCTCTGAGTGCCTTCTTATTTTTTGCATTGGATATCCATTACCATTGGTTGCCAGCACCGGAGCACGCTGCTATTTTACATGGAGTGCCGGCATATTGTGGACTCTGCATTGTTGTACTTTTCATAGTACGAGTTGCAAGGCACCCGCTGTACATTTTTTATGTTGTGAGTACCAGCCAGTCTACAACATTAACCCCAAACAAAGGGAATACTCATCCATTTTTTCACTATCATGGAACCAACAGCATCTGCATCAAGAGACCAAAGCAGTGGTCTTAGTGTGTTGGTGACCCCTATGGGTGAGACTTTCAGCTTCTCGACAGTGGAAATTGATCGCATCCTGTCCAGTGAGATTCCAACTGCGATTGATCGTACGCAAAACCCTGATGACATCTTCCACCAATTACTCCGCATGAAACGACGCAAAGTGGATTTTTCGCTGCACAGCATATCACTTGCCGAGTATTACAGGGAACGGAAGATCCCAAGAGGCTTCCGAGTCCGTAACGTGCCCACGATAGGACGAAACAATCCTGAGTTTGTAAGGAAGTGGGTAGCGATATTAAATAAATGTGCATTCGACTTGATGGTGTTGGTGGTCGATGAAGCAAACAGGGAACTGACGAATACCAGGCAGAAGATTAAGGTATATGAACAGGAACACCTTGCTACTTTGGAGAAAGATACCGAAACCAATTGGTTACTGAAATTGGAAACCCAATGTAACCAATATAGGAAGGATTTACTCAAATTTAAGCGAAATAAGAAATTTGCTGTGGACACTGACTACGATGAAAATCGGGTTTACCTATGGCTGCATGGTGGTGAACAACAGAATAGCAGCTCTAGGAAACGGAGACCGTGGCAAAGAAGGAAACCCGGATTGCGCAAGGATGACAACAGATCCAGTACGGATAGTGACTTTGCCGTTTCAGAATCAGATGATCCCAGCAAAACGCAGAGTGCCCCTTTAGGGGGAGGACAGAAAACAAAATCAAAAAACCCAGAAGGTCTGCCACCCGCAGGGGGGGCCAGAACGCGCGGAGAGAGAAAAGCCGCTGTAAAAGAGAAAACCAAACCTTGATTTTCAATTTGTCCAATAGAGTGTTACAAGAATCAGAGATCAGTGTTTTGAATCATGGCCTCAGTTTTGTCCCAACTAATTTCTTTGATGAATTCAATTGGCGCAGGGACTCGCATAGATTTTCTCGTAAACTACGACTCAAGGAATTCTTTTATAATAAGGAAACCCCGGAGAACAGGGGTCCTATTGATTCCTTCCTAATGTGGTCCTCCAGATCTACGTTTGACCCAGTGTCAACAAATCCGTCACTAAGGACATTTGGGCGCCTCCTGGACGAATCAATTACCAAATATACGAGTTCGCCATACAGAACGGGATGCTCTTAAACAACTTGAATCCTATCAGGATATTGTAATACGTCCTGCAGATAAGGGCGGAGCGATAGTCATTCAAGATTTGGATGACTATCGCTCCGAAATAGTTCTTCAACTGTCCGATTCTGATGTATACTGTCAACTGCACTGTGATCCTACTACACAATACCAAAAAGAACTGGTGGACATTCTGAGAATTGCCATGGATTCGAAGATTATCTCAAAGAAATGCTTTGAAGCTTTGTGTGTGTTACACCCCAAGGTACCGGTGTTATACACACTACCTAAGCTTCATAAGAACTGTGTAAAACCTCCAGGTAGGCCCATCATCTCCGCACGTGATTCTCTATACTCCCCTGTGTCTCAGTTACTGGACTACATCCTTCAGCCCTATCTTAGTAGACAGGATACGTTTCTGAAGGACACTTCTACATTTTTAAACATCTTGAAGGACTTTGGTAGGGTGCCTGATGGCACCTTGATGTGTTGTCTGGACATCTGCAGCTTATACACGTGTATCCCACATCATGGTGGTATGCTTGCTATGAAACGCTTTATAGAGAAATTTGTACCTATGTCTGTTTTTAACCATGATTTATTTCTGAAGCTCTTGAACCTGACACTTAATCGCAATTACTTCTTATTTGACAGCATGTATTATTTGCAAAAACAGGGGTGTGCTATGGGGTCTTCCGTAGCCCCCAGTTATGCAAATATATACATGTTTGAACAGGAATTGCATATGTTCTTTAACGCCCCTGAGAGAAGTAACAACATATTGCTTTACAAGCGGTACATAGATGATGTATTTATGCTATGGGCGGGAGGCATTACAGCATTCGAGGGCATGATGGAGGAAATTAATAATTTGCAGTCACCCATCAAGTTCACTTACACTTACAAATAGCACGCTGCTATTTTACATGGAGTGCCGGCATATTGTGGACTCTATATATATATATATATAAATACATATATTTGTATGCTCCTTATTGTGCTCCATCCCCCCATCTGTACGTTCATTACTTGACCCTCCCTCCTCCATATGTACTGTATTGTGCCCAGTGCCTGTGTTTACCCTTTTATGCTGTTTACAAGTGCAAACCACCCATCTGGCTGTAAGATCTGTACTGTCTGTGGTCCTGCAGAAACCCCCATGTGTTATTTACCTATTAGTTGTTTCCTTGTTTTCCCTCATCATTGGCATGGTTGCTCTTACAGGCGGCAGCAGCATTAAGGGCCTCATACACTACAACGATATATCTGATGTTGAAGTCGGAGGTGATTTCATTTGAACTCTCCTGGGAGCTTTCCAGAAGTGGTTCCTTACGATTTGGTACATTTTGCATGCGATATATCGTATGCAATCCCAGCCATGCCCGTGAGAACCGACATATCACGAGTGCAGTACTATCGATCTAGGAGAGCCGATCTGATCCTCACAGGAATGCACGTCGGATCGGATACACCTCCAAAATGCCCGATTACACCCAAAATATCGTTCCGAATGCCTGAAATTAGATGAAATCAGGCATTATCGTTCTAGTGTATGGGGCCCTTTACAGCGATGCTACTGTGTGCAGACATATAGTCAATTGCTACTTGCTACTGGAGAGCCGGGATCCAAAGGCCTAGAGAAGATGCATTGGGGCTATGAGGAGTGGCCGTGGGGTTGCCCTTGGGAGCCAAAGTTACATCCACCTCCTATGTGCCTTAATATGATTTTATGCTACACGTGTCTGCATTGAGGATGCGCTGAGACACCATGTGGTGCATCTGATTAGACCCACAGCAGCAGCGAACGCAGTGTAAAATGAGGAGACCGCATACAGACATCCTTTAGTTTTTTGCTAGATGAATTCAGTGGTGCCCCCTAGTTGCCAGCACTCCTAGGCAGCCGCCTATAGCTGCCTAATGGCAGAGCCGGCCCTGGGTCCCTGTTTAATCAATCCTGACTGACCATACACTGTAACCAAAAAGCAGCTCAAATAGATTAACTAGGCTGGATGATGGGAAATCTGACCATTTTAGGGGTATATTTAAGTTAAGGTTTACAAAGTGGAGGTGTTTTCCTTCGCAATCAATGTGATTCTAGGTATTAACTTCTAGAAGGTGCTAGATAAATAAGTAGAATTTGATCGGTTGCTATCGACAACCCCTCTACATTTGTAAACCTGCACTTTAGCAAATACTGTATACGACTTATTGTTTGATTTCCCAGATGAAACCAGCATTACTATAGGTCTTACTTAACAGCAAGAAAAATATAACAATTTATTTCCCAGAAAGAGTGGTACTTACTCTATATGCAGACACATTTAATGACTTTCTGCAAACAGCGCATACATTACATGCACACCTTGTCTTCATTTCTGTGCTCAGCTGGATGGACATTTCTGGATGTCAACTGGATGGCTGTTTCAATGGGGTGTCATTGGAGTGTTGTGCTCATGTAGCCAGGGCCATAGAGAGATTGTGGGGTCCCTGGTAAAGTCGGCGGTGTGACCTAATCATGGAGCTGTGGCCATACCCCCTTTAAAAATCTGAAAAAATACAATTTGTGCCCCGCGAAGCGCAGCCGGCCTGAACAAGGGAAGGGTTGGGGAAACATGAGCCCCACAACCAGGGGAAAATCTCTTTAGGGGGGGCACACTCAGTATGAATGCTAACTTACCCTGCAGATGGAGGAGACCACTGCCACTCAGGACCCACTACAGCTCACTGCATGTGCTGGGCTAGTGGAAGAGACTGCTATTAACAGGTAAGAAAGAGGGGTGAGTGGGGAGGATGGACACAGTGCCCTGCTGGGACCCTCCAACATGCATGGACCCAGGTAATTTAGAACCCCCCCTGTCTCCCCCCCCCCCCCCACACACACACACACACACACACACACACACACACACTCTTGGTGTCACTGCATGTAGCCAGACTTCCATGTCATTCTGAGGAGGTGTATAGTGGTCACCTTTTCCTGAAACATCATTTGTACTTAGCGTAGGGCTGGTGTGAGTGCTGAAACTAATGATGGCAGCTGCAGCTGTAGAAAAAGATATGTAAAATATGTAAAAAAAAAAGTATGTATTAGCATAAGGTAGTAAGGGGGATAATTAATAACATAATTATGTAAAACATTTAGGAAATTGTAACATTTATGTTTTTTGGAGAGAGATACTGTACATATTTCTTCTCCAATGGTAGTTGCAGCACAGTACAAAATTCATATAGGGGAGCCATACCAACTGCCACCCCAAACACTGCCAAATATTGTTGTCTGAGACTTTGTAACTAGACATTTTGGTGCCGTCTACCAGAAAAGAGAATTGGTGAGTCCCCATATTTTAAACAGGCAGTGCTGCACCACACTGGGTCACCGTTTCATCTGCTTCTCAACCTACACATACATCGGGAGAGCACTACACATGCTGGGAGGAGGAGAGGGGAGTGCATCACACATGGTGGGGGAGAGTGCACTTCACCGCACACTAGCACAGCGCTGGTGACTATAACATAGCCAGCAAGCACTGCCAGCCGCCAACTCAGGGTAAGAGCAGACGGTGCACTTGCAGTAAAACTGCACTCTGTGCAAGTCCGTAACTAGGGCCCTACCCTAGTTACAGCCCTGGTTGGTGTGGCTCCTCTATATGTATTTTGGACTGTGCTGCAACTGCCACTGGAAAAGAGATATTTAAATCTCTCCAAAAAACATAAATGTCATATTTCCTGATTTTCTGTACATAATTATGCTTATTAAATATTTCCCCATGTCTGCCTGCTGCAGCCATTTGCACTTGAGAAAGCTTTCATACTCTGTGTCCTACTCAGAATCAGGTTGAGTATCAGTAAAAACTCAAGGTTCATCTGAGACGTAATTTATGAAATTGAAAATGTTACTCTAAAGTACAGTACAGATACCTGTATGTCCTCCGTCACTGTTGCTGAAGTCATGTTAAACTTACCTTCTAGTCACACCTAGTCCCAAGTGAGTTTATTAATATCTAGCATTATTTTGTGCGTATTTTTTGCAACCATATCTGTACAGAAAATGCTACTGTACTTTACAATTTCAGTGGCTGTTTTCCTCTGACACTGTAATGTAGCATTTTGTATACAGATACAGCTGCAGTTGGACACTTAATATGCACATGTTGCATATAACTTTAAACAGCGTAGTCTGATTATGCATCTTAGTCACACAGAAAAGTGAAAAAAATGATTGGCGCTGGCTGAGTCACACAGGAGCTGGTGGCTCTCATGTGCATTGTATAATGCAACTAATAACATGTGGAAGATTGGTGAGGAAGGACACATAGGTACATTGGTATATTTGGAACCATTTTGCACCTCGATTTCCACAGGTACGTTTATAGTTCCTTTTCAGTTTGTGATAAGGAAATTCGATACACTTACAGTACATAGGTGGTTCAGTCACTTGGACAGTCAGAAATGAGTAGTGGAAGGGAGAAAAGATGAGAGGGTAAAAAAGAAAAGAAAAGGATGCATATTATTATTTTTTTGTTTTTGCCATGAATAACCACTCCCCCTTTATACTGTATAGTTGGGTTAATTTTATACCTTTCCCCATTGTACTTCAAACACACTGAGGTTCCAACCCTACTTACCAAATTAAATAGACTGCTGCAGCCATCTGCACCTATGGCTGCAAAAATATACAATATATAATTTAAAAATGCATTTTAATTGAGTAAGAGATGCCATAAAACTCTTGTAAATTATCTAATTATAACAAAACATAATCTTCACCTTTTTTATTTGAAGTAGTAAAAGTATAACCCCACAATTTTAAAAATCCCTTTTAAATATTACCCACTTGCACAGTACCACTGATCAGTGCAAATGATCAAAGCCCTGTGTCTACATAACTCTCCTTCAAGATTCAGTCAATTGTAAATCATTTTAGCAATTGACTGGTATCCCTTTTTCCAGCAAGGCAAATACATACAGCGACTGCTAATCAATAATTTGTGGAACTTATATAATGAATGTAAAACAATTGGCAGATTTCTTTTTTTTTCCCTATGTGTATTACAAGGGTTTTGTTAAGAATTTATATCCAACCAAAGCTAATGTTAATATCGCATTCACTAAGAGGAAATCACTATGATGCTGGAAAGAGACCCTATGCTTTTAAGGACAAGCCATTTAATATTTGGGGGCTTCATGCTGTTTTTATGGTTTGTGTATCTTGGCCAGTCTAGCTATAGTCTTGGTTTTGGGGTTAGGAGCACACTGCCTGTGTGTGAACAGCACACTGGAGCAACAGCATTGTTTTACATTGTTGATTGATTTGAGTGGTAAAGATTTTACTGTAATAACATTACTAGTAGTGTATCTACAAATACTGTATGCATTTATATTGATCATACACCATTTCTGCCACTCTTGAAAAGATAGTCTCAGTGCTAGAAATATTTCAGAAATGTAATTCAAAGCTTCATCTAGAAATGACATCTCTATTTAGCACAGAGCACTTTAATGTTTTCACCTTTTCAAAGTTTCTGACACATTTTTACTTTTTTGAGGCTAATTCAAAATTCAGAGCAATGGTATGAAACACTCAATTAACTATTATTGCAGTTAAAGTCATTTACTTCTAGTGTATTGTTGGTTTTATTAACGTCTGCTATATTTCCTTCCTCAACTACATCATCAATATTATATAAGTAGGTCATTACCATAACAACGTCCTACAATATACAGTAAGTCTTGTTTCATAGAAAAATATATGCAACTCAAACTTGAAAGTGCTGCTTGAAGTATACATAATTTATAAAAGTGGATGACAAATTAAAATATAACCTAAAAAATAACATTTGTAATGTTATTTATCACAGGTTTGTGAGATAAGGAGATACATTACTTTGATATAATACGACATAAAATAGAGCAATTGCTTACATTCCTTATGATTGATTTTTATAATGTCACCTTTATTCTTTTCTTGTTGTCCTTTAAAGTAGGAGCTTCGTAAATTTGCGGATTGTGCAAGACACAAGTTTTCATGCATTTTAATGTGCGGTTTGTAAACTATTCAATTTAATAAAGGTCAAACTGCACATCAAAGTAAATAAATCAAAATTGCCAAGTCCCAAACTATAAGTCCTGAAGCTTACTGTATGAACATCTATGCAACTGGTACCTAGTTCCTAGTAAACTACATAAATTATCATCATCCTTATCAAACAAATGTCGGAGACTCTGAACTGCAGATGGGTTCTTCAGCCATATCTGGTGACAATTCTTCATTCTGGTTAGATTATTAGTGATGAGCGGGTTCGGTTTCTCGAAAACCGAACCCCCCCGAACTTCACGCTTTTTACACGGGTCCGAGGCAGACTCGGATCTTCCCGCCTTGCTCGGCTAACCCAAGCGCGCCCGAACGTCATCATCCCGCTGTCGGATTCTCGCGAGACTCGGATTCTATATAAGGAGCCGCGCGTCGCCGCCATTTTCACACGTGCATTGAGATTGATAGGGAGAGGACGTGGCTGGCGTCCTCTCTGTTTAGAGTAGACTAGAGAGTAGTAGAGAGTAGAGACACTTGATTTACTAATTTTGGGGAGCATATTAGGACGGAGTACTACTTGCTGATAGTGTGACCAGTGACCACCAGTTTAATTAATCCGTTCTCTGCCTGAAAAAAAACGATACACAGTGTGACACAGTCACATACCATATCTGTGCTCAGCCTCAGTGTGCCCTCAGTGTGCTGCATCATCTATGTAATACTGTATATCTGACTGTGCTGAGTGCTCACTGCTCACACAGCTTAATTGTGGGGGAGACTGGGGAGCAGTTATAGCAGGAGTACATATTTTAACAGTGCACACTTTTGCTGCCAGAGTGCCAGTGCCAACGTGACTGACCAGTGACCACTGACCACCAGTATATTGTGATTGTCTGCCTGAAAAAGTTAAACACTCGTCGTGTGGTGTTTTTATTCTATAAACGCATTCTGCTGACAGTGTCCAGCAGGTCCGTCATTATATAATATATACCTGTCCGGCTGCAGTAGTGATATATATATATTTTTTATATCATTATCATCCAGTCTATATTAGCACTGCAGCAGACGCAGTACGGTAGTCCACGGCTGTAGCTACCTCTGTGTCGGCAGTCGCTCGTCCATCCATAATTGTATACCACCTACCCGTGGTGTTTTTTTTTCTTTCTATCTTCTTGATACTAGTAGCTTACTTTAGGAGTCTGCAGTGCTGAGCTGACAGTGTCCAGCAGGTCCGTCATTATATAATATATACCTGTCCGGCTGCAGTAGTGATATATATATATATTTTTTATATCATTATCATCCAGTCTATATTAGCAGCAGACGCAGTACGGTAGTCCACGGCTGTAGCTACCTCTGTGTCGGCAGTCGCTCGTCCATCCATAATTGTATATCACCTACCCGTGGTGTTTTTTTTTTTTTTCTATCTTCTTGATACTACTAGTAGCTTACTTTAGGAGTCTGCAGTGCTGAGCTGACAGTGTCCAGCAGGTCCGTCATTATATAATATATACCTGTCCGGCTGCAGTAGTGATATATATATATATTTTTTATATCATTATCATCCAGTCTATATCAGCAGCAGACGCAGTACGGTAGTCCACGGCTGTAGCTACCTCTGTTTTGGCAGTCGCTAGTCCATCCATAATTGTATACCACCTACCTGTGGTGTTTTTTTTTTTTCTATCTTCTTGATACTACTAGTAGCTTACTTTAGGAGTCTGCAGTGCTGAGCTGACAGTGTCCAGCAGGTCCGTCATTATATAATATATACCTGTCCGGCTGCAGTAGTGATATATATATATATTTTTTATATCATTATCATCCAGTCTATATTAGCAGCAGACGCAGTACGGTAGTCCACGGCTGTAGCTACCTCTGTGTCGGCAGTCGCTCGTCCATCCATAATTGTATACCACCTACCTGTGGTGTTTTTTTTTTCTATCTTCTTGATACTACTAGTAGCTTACTTTAGGAGTCTGCAGTGCTGAGCTGACAGTGTCCAGCAGGTCCGTCATTATATAATATATACCTGTCCGGCTGCAGTAGTGATATATATATATATTTTTTTTATATCATTATCATCCAGTCTATATTAGCAGCAGACGCAGTACGGTAGTCCACGGCTGTAGCTACCTCTGTGTCGGCAGTCGCTCGTCAATCCATAAGTATACTAGTATCCATCCATCTCCATTGTTTACCTGAGGTGCCTTTTAGTTGTGCCTATTAAAATATGGAGAACAAAAATGTTGAGGTTCCAAAAATAGGGAAAGATCAAGATCGACTTCCACCTCGTGCTGAAGCTGCTGCCACTAGTCATGGCCGAGACGATGAAATGCCAGCAACGTCGTCTGCCAAGGCCGATGCCCAATGTCATAGTACAGAGCATGTAAAATCCAAAACACCAAATATCAGTAAAAAAAGGACTCAAAAATCTAAAATAAAATTGTCGGAGGAGAAGCGTAAACTTGCCAATATGCCATTTACCACACGGAGTGGCAAGGAACGGCTGAGGCTCTGGCCTATGTTCATGGCTAGTGGTTCAGCTTCACATGAGGATGGAAGCACTCAGCCTCTCGCTAGAAAAATGAAAAGACTCAAGCTGGCAAAAGCACAGCAAAGAACTGTGCGTTCTTCGAAATCACAAATCCACAAGGAGAGTCCAATTGTGTCGTTTGCGATGCCTGACCTTCCCAACACTGGACGTGAAGAGCATGCGCCTTCCACCATTTGCACGCCCCCTGCAAGTGCTGGAAGGAGCACCCGCAGTCCAGTTCCTGATAGTCAGATTGAAGATGTCAGTGTTGAAGTACACCAGGATGAGGAGGATATGGGTGTTGCTGGCGCTGGGGAGGAAATTGACCAGGAGGATTCTGATGGTGAGGTGGTTTGTTTAAGTCAGGCACCCGGGGAGACACCTGTTGTCCGTGGGAGGAATAGGGCCATTGACATGCCTGGTGAAAATACCAAAAAAATCAGCTCTTCGGTGTGGAAGTATTTCAACAGAAATGCGGACAACATTTGTCAAGCCGTGTGTTGCCTTTGTCAAGCTGTAATAAGTAGGGGTAAGGACGTTAACCACCTCAGAACATCCTCCCTTATACGTCACCTGCAGCGCATTCATCATAAGTCAGTGACAAGTTCAAAAACTTTGGGCGACAGCGGAAGCAGTCCACTGACCAGTAAATCCCTTCCTCTTGTAACCAAGCTCACGCAAACCACCCCACCAACTCCCTCAGTATCAATTTCCTCCTTCCCCAGGAATGCCAATAGTCCTGCAGGCCATGTCACTGGCAATTCTGACGAGTCCTCTCCTGCCTGGGATTCCTCCGATGCATCCTTGCGTGTAACGCCTACTGCTGCTGGCGCTGCTGTTGTTGCTGCTGGGAGTCGATGGTCATCCCAGAGGGGAAGTCGTACTCGTAAGACCACTTTTACTACTTCCACCAAGCAATTGACTGTCCAACAGTCCTTTGCGAGGAAGATGAAATATCACAGCAGTCATCCTGCTGCAAAGCGGATAACTGAGGCCTTGGCATCCTGGGCGGTGAGAAACGTGGTTCCAGTATCCATCATTACTGCAGAGGCAACTAGAGACTTGTTGGAGGTACTGTGTCCCCGGTACCAAATACCATCTAGGTTCCATTTCTCTAGGCAGGCGATACCGAAAATGTACACAGGCCTCAGAAAAAGACTCACCAGTGTCCTAAAAAATGCAGTTGTACCCAATGTCCACTTAACCACGGACATGTGGACAAGTGGAGCAGGGCAGACTCAGGACTATATGACTGTGACAGCCCACTGGGTAGATGTATGGACTCCCGCCGCAAGAACAGCAGCAGCGGCACCAGTAGCAGCATCTTGCAAACGCCAACTCTTTCCTAGGCAGGCTACGCTTTGTATCACCGCTTTCCAGAATACGCACACAGCTAAAAACCTCTTACGGCAACTGAGGAAGATCATCGCAGAATGGCTTACCCCAATTGGACTCTCCTGTGGATTTGTGGCATCGGACAACGCCAGCAATATTGTGTGTGCATTAAATCTGGGCAAATTCCAGCACGTCCCATGTTTTGCACATACCTTGAATTTGGTGGTGCAGAATTATTGAAAAAACAAGAGGGGCGTGCAAGAGATGCTGTCGGTGGCCAGAAGAATTGCGGGACACTTTCGGCGTACAGGCACCACGTACAGAAGACTGGAGCACCACCAAAAACGCCTGAACCTGCCCTGCCATCATCTGAAGCAAGAAGTGGTAACGAGGTGGAATTCAACCCTCTATATGCTTCAGAGGTTGGAGGAGCAGCAAAAGGCCATTCAAGCCTATACAACTAAGCACGATATAGGAGGTGGAATGCACCTGTCTCAAGCGCAGTGGAGAATGATTTCAACGTTGTGCAAGGTTCTGCAACCTTTTGAACTTGCCACACGTGAAGTCAGTTCAGACACTGCCAGCCTGAGTCAGGTCATTCCCCTCATCAGGCTTTTGCAGAAGAACGTATTACGGAAGATAACAATTAATTATCAGAGAGCGCATATAGCTATTTAGCTCAAATTTATTATATATATAAAATAACACACATATATACTAATTAATACAAATAAATATAAATATAAACTCATATACACATATAAATAAAAAATCAATAAATAAAAATCAATAAAAATGCCCCCTGCTGCAGCGGATACCTGGACGTTATTCTTATGTCCAGATTTGTAGTTGGTACAGTTTTATTAATAGTTAAAGAGTCCTGAACGGTGTACCGTCTAATATAGGAACACTTTGTTGCCTGTTGTTTTTAACAGCTGTAGACGTTTTGTACTTGTTAATAGGTCTCCTTATATATCTAATAGCACCAGCTTCCCACTCCGTTAATTAATGTAGCTGAACGGCCAAGAATTTCAAGTGCTTATACTCCGGTATCTGTGTCAAATAGACCTTTTCATTCATTCCCACTGTGCTGATGGGCCATGATTGCAAATGTCCACTTTATACTCACAGCCAGGAGTATATCCTTTAGGTGTCCGTGGACGGCCCCCGTTGCAGATCTCAGTCACAGTTGCAGGGAAACACCTTTGGCGAGGTGTACCGGAGAGTCACCACAGTCGACCAGCATGCAGACGGAAACGGCACCAAGGGATATTGCTTGCTCGTAAGCCGCTGATAACAGGAGGGACACTGATCTGAAGTAAGCCCCGGTCCTTACGCGTTTCTCCGCCAATGTAAAAGTGCGGTTTCGTCAGAGGATAACATGGGGCTGTCCAACCTACTATTTAAGTATCAGGGGACCAATCATGATCCAATTCTTTGATTGTCACACCTGAATTACTCTCACATGTGCAAAATCAAAATTCAATCTCATAATGACCCATAAATTATCCTAATCTAATCATACAATAACAAAAGGTGGATTAAGTATATAGCAATATATTCATAACCTAAAAATTACTTTTATTGTATAAACAATAAAATATTTCTATCTAAATGATCAGAGAACAGAGGTGATGGCATACATGCACTATCTACATATATCAGTATCAAATCTACAAAAATTCCGTTCTACTTATATGACATCCACTTTAGCCCAGTGGTTTAATGTCCCGCATTAGCATTCACAGGGTCCCGAGTTCAACTCCAACCCATCCCCACATATAATATTGATTTTAAACATTATGTTTTTTATATATTTTTCATTATTTATATTTTGTATTAATATTTTTAGTTGTCTCCTTCATTAATACAAATAAAAATAAAAATAGGAGAACGAGTACTTCATCTACATACGATCGATATGAAGTAAAAACAGCCAGTTATGGGGGGGCATTAGGGTATGAGGTTAAACAACAGGAAAGAGGAAAAGGATATAACAAGGAAGGGAATTTTATTCAGGATAGGAGGAGAGGGTCTTTTGAAAGTAGAGGAGCCAGACCCAAAGAACCTTATAGGATGGAGGGTGAATATAGGGTTGAACAGAAATCTAGAAAGGATTTTTTAGGAGTAGGAAGGGGTCATTTAGAAGTACAGAACAGATTTCAACCATTGCACCCAAATACCCCCAAAAGGTCGAGACCAGAAGAACAAGAGGATGTAGAGGAGGAATTAAGACACAACACCAAAAGCGGAAGGCTAGGGTGAGAAATAAGGGAATTTTTAATCTATCATCCAGAGTACTGAGCGAACATGAAAAAGCTGTAATTTCCAAAGGTCTCAAGTTTGCACCATCGGTTAAACCCGATATTTTTGAGCTCTTTGTGGCTCTTAATAGGTACACTAGGGATTTGTGTCGCAAGAGATACTTTATTAATAAATCTTTAAAACAACATGATATTGAAGGTATACCAATCATATTGAACGATGAGGACAATAAAGGATTGGAAATTCTGAACTCATTATTAATGGAGAATGACTACGTTGAACAAAATAGCGAGAGAAGTATGAAAAAGGTTTATGATATCACAGATAGTTTGTACGAGGAGGTTGGGGCTAATAAAGCATTTAAAAAGAAGTCAGAATTCTATCCTGTTCAACATAAAAGTTCTTACATTGAGACCTTTTATACATCAACACTGAATGATTTTCGCTCATTATGTAATAAGAGAAAAGCAGTTGGAAAGGGTGATAATTTGAATATTAATGAAAGACGAGCACTCAAAGCACTAAAAGATGATCATACCATCATCATCAAAAGTGCTGACAAAGGGGGAGGGGTGGTGTTACAAGACAAGGTAGTGTATTATGAAGAAGCATTGAGACAATTGGGTAATGAAAAATTCTACTCTAGACTCCCCTCTAACCCCACAGCCATATATGTTCAGGCATTTAAATCTTTTCTACAACAAGCCCTAACCGAGGGAGCAATTTCTAAGGATGAATATTCCTTTCTTTTTATTCCTTATCCGGTCATTCCCACTTATTATCATCTCCCCAAAATTCATAAGTCTTTGGTAGCACCCCCGGGGCGTCCTATTATATCTGGTGTAGGGTCCCTCACGTCTAATTTGTCGGCATTCGTGGATTCCTTTTTACAACCCCACGTCGTCGAGTTGCAGTCATACATTAGGGACACCAATCACTTTCTGCATCTAGTGAGTGGTATCGAGTGGCGGGAGAGTTATGTACTCCTGACATGTGATGTCGAGTCACTTTACACCAATATCCCCCATCAAGGAGGGATAGAAGCCTGTCGCCACTTTCTGGAAACTACCAATGGACTGTCTCCTGGGCGACGTGGGTTTGTATTGGAATCCATGAATTTTATTTTATCTCACAATTATTTTTTGTTTAATTCACAGTTTTATCTTCAAGTGCACGGTACCGCCATGGGCACGAGGTTCGCGCCGAGCTTTGCCAACTTGTATATGGGGCTCTTTGAGGAGGAATATATTTGGGGGGGCCCCTTCGGCGCGAATCTGGTGCTCTATGGTCGGTACATTGATGATCTGTTTATTATTTGGGATGGGGTTTCTAGTGTGTCTTCTTTTCTTTTATATCTTAATTCTAACACATTTGGGCTTAAATTCAGTCACTCTTGTCACCCTACCCACATTAACTTTTTGGATATTGCTCTCTCGGTTAGGGATAATAAGTTGGTCACCCAAACCTATAGAAAGGAGGTGGATTGCAGCAGCTTTTTAAATTACGGCAGTTGCCACCACCGCAAATGGAAGGACAATATACCCATGGGACAATATCTTAGGATGAAGCGTAACTGTACCGATGAATGTACATTTTATGAACAGTCCGATCTCCTTACATGTGCGTTTTTAGACCAGGGATATCCGAAGAAATTACTGGCGGATTCCCTTGAGAGGGCGTCCATCAGAGAAAGGAGTTCTCTCCTTCTTACGACTAAAAATTCAGTAGTACAGAAAACGGGTCCGGACAATAATCAGATTATGCCTTTTATAACAAAATATAATATATGTGCTGAGGATGTTAGGAAAATTATAAAGAAAAATTTTGGACTCTTGAAATTAGATAAGGTTCTTAATCCATGTTTGGGGGATTCAGCTAGGGTGGTGTTTCAGAAGGCTAAGAACCTAAAGAATCACTTGTCTCCAAGTTTCTTTCAAGATAACACACAATCAGTGGTCAAGAAAACCTGGTTAAATCAAAGTGTAGGCTGTTTTAGATGTGGTAAGATCAACTGTATCACTTGTAAATTTATAATACATAGAAGTATCTCATTTAAATCAACAACACTAGGATTGGAATTTGCAATTGAGAATTTTATTAATTGTCAGCAGACATATGTCGTCTATTTAATAAGCTGCATATGTGGAAAACAATATGTGGGGAGGACAGTTAGGAGTCTTAATACAAGGTTCTTAGAACATAGACGGAATGTCCTCAAGAAGAATCCTCACCACAGTGTGTCAAGACATGTAACCTATCAACATGATGGCAATGTAGAGTCACTGAAGGTGCAAGGTATTGAGTCTGTGGCCCCCACCTCCAGGGGAGGCGACAGGTTCAATAAATTGTGCACAAGGGAGGCATTTTGGATTTTCAACTTGGGCACTTTGGTGCCCGAAGGTTTGAATGAGAATATGGAGATTAATAATATTAGATGATATTCAAGTGCCCATAGGACCTTTTTCTTGTTTTTTCCACCTCTCCATCACTATCCTTTCCCTCCTTTTCTGTTTTTTCCTGTTTTTTATGTATTTATATATACACGATAAACAGTGATAATAATAATATTTTCATGGATTATGGAATTTCCAATCTTGTGAGTTGTTGGTTCCCATTTGTACTTTGAAAAGTATAGTATATTTGGAACTACAGTTTGCAATAAAACCCTTTGAAGAGTTTGCAGGATGCATTTAATGTACTTTCTATTATTACACAGAATCAGAATTATGCACTCATCATAAAGTATGGGAGCACGTAACTAATAAATATATACACATAAATAATAATGAAGGAGACAACTAAAAATATTAATACAAAATATAAATAATGAAAAATATATAAAAAACATAATGTTTAAAATCAATATTATATGTGGGGATGGGTTGGAGTTGAACTCGGGACCCTGTGAATGCTAATGCGGGACATTAAACCACTGGGCTAAAGTGGATGTCATATAAGTAGAACGGAATTTTTGTAGATTTGATACTGATATATGTAGATAGTGCATGTATGCCATCACCTCTGTTCTCTGATCATTTAGATAGAAATATTTTATTGTTTATACAATAAAAGTAATTTTTAGGTTATGAATATATTGCTATATACTTAATCCACCTTTTGTTATTGTATGATTAGATTAGGATAATTTATGGGTCATTATGAGATTGAATTTTGATTTTGCACATGTGAGAGTAATTCAGGTGTGACAATCAAAGAATTGGATCATGATTGGTCCCCTGATACTTAAATAGTAGGTTGGACAGCCCCATGTTATCCTCTGACGAAACCGCACTTTTACATTGGCGGAGAAACGCGTAAGGACCGGGGCTTACTTCAGATCAGTGTCCCTCCTGTTATCAGCGGCTTACGAGCAAGCAATATCCCTTGGTGCCGTTTCCGTCTGCATGCTGGTCGACTGTGGTGACTCTCCGGTACACCTCGCCAAAGGTGTTTCCCTGCAACTGTGACTGAGATCTGCAACGGGGGCCGTCCACGGACACCTAAAGGATATACTCCTGGCTGTGAGTATAAAGTGGACATTTGCAATCATGGCCCATCAGCACAGTGGGAATGAATGAAAAGGTCTATTTGACACAGATACCGGAGTATAAGCACTTGAAATTCTTGGCCGTTCAGCTACATTAATTAACGGAGTGGGAAGCTGGTGCTATTAGATATATAAGGAGACCTATTAACAAGTACAAAACGTCTACAGCTGTTAAAAACAACAGGCAACAAAGTGTTCCTATATTAGACGGTACACCGTTCAGGACTCTTTAACTATTAATAAAACTGTACCAACTACAAATCTGGACATAAGAATAACGTCCAGGTATCCGCTGCAGCAGGGGGCATTTTTATTGATTTTTATTTATTGATTTTTTATTTATATGTGTATATGAGTTTATATTTATATTTATTTGTATTAATTAGTATATATGTGTGTTATTTTATATATATAATAAATTTGAGCTAAATAGCTATATGCGCTCTCTGATAATTAATTGTTATCTTCCGTAATACGTTTTTATGTGGATAGGTCAGTACTGTCCGGTTGAGAGCAGCATAAGTTCAATCCATATGATCCATATTGTATAAATTAGGTGGTTTTGACGCGCTGGAATTATTTGTTTCTTGTTTTTGCAGAAGAAGCTGGAGACATTGAAGGAGGAGCTAACACAGAGCGATTCCGCTAGGCATGTGGGACTTGTGGATGGAGCCCTTAATTCACTTAACAAGGATTCACGGGTGGTCAATCTGTTGAAATCAGAGCACTACATTTTGGCCACCGTGCTCGATCCTAGATTTAAAACCTACCTTGGATCTCTCTTTCCGGCAGACACAAGTCTGCTGGGGTTCAAAGAACTGCTGGTGACAAAATTGTCAAGTCAAGCGGAACGCGACCTGTCAACATCTCCTCCTTCACATTCTCCCGCAACTGGGGTGCGAGGAAAAGGCTCAGAATTCCGAGCCCACCCGCTGGCGGTGATGCAGGGCAGTCTGGAGCGACTGCTGATGCTGACATCTGGTCCGGACTGAAGGACCTGCCAACGATTACGGACATGTCGTCTACTGTCACTGCATATGATTCTCTCCCCATTGAAAGAATGGTGGAGGATTATATGAATGACCGCATCCAAGTAGGCACGTCAGACAGTCCGTACTTATACTGGCAGGAAAAAGAGGCAATTTGGAGACCCTTGCACAAACTGGCTTTATTCTACCTAAGTTGCCCTCCCACAAGTGTGTACTCCGAAAGAGTGTTTAGTGCCGCCGCTCACCTTGTCAGCAATCGGCGTACGAGGTTACATCCAGAAAATGGGGAGAAGATGATGTTCATTAAAATGAATTATAATCAATTCCTCCGTGGAGACATTGACCAGCAGCAATTGCCTCCACAAAGTACACAGGGAGCTGAGATGGTGGATTCCAGTGGGGACGAATTGATAATCTGTGAGGAGGGGGATGTACACGGTGATATATCGGAGGATGATGATGAGGTGGACATCTTGCCTCTGTAGAGCCAGTTTGTGCAAGGAGAGATTAATTGCTTCTTTTTTGGTGGGGGTCCAAACCAACCCGTCATTTCAGTCACAGTCGTGTGGCAGACCCTGTCACTGAAATGATGGGTTGGTTAAAGTGTGCATGTCCTGTTTATACAACATAAGGGTGGGTGGGAGGGCCCAAGGACAATTCCATCTTGCACCTCTTTTTTCTTTCATTTTTCTTTGCGTCATGTGCTGTTTGGGGGGTGTTTTTTGGAAGGGCCATCCTGCGTGACACTGCAGTGCCACTCCTAGATGGGCCAGGTGTTTGTGTCGGCCACTAGGGTCGCTTAGCTTACTCACACAGCTACCTCATTGCGCCTCTTTTTTTCTTTGCGTCATGTGCTGTTTGGGGAGTGTTTTTTGGAAGGGCCATCCTGCGTGACACTGCAGTGCCACTCCTAGATGGGCCAGGTGTTTGTGTCGGCCACTAGGGTCGCTTAGCTTACTCACACAGCTACCTCATTGCGCCTCTTTTTTTCTTTGCGTCATGTGCTGTTTGGGGAGTGTTTTTTGGAAGGGCCATCCTGCGTGACACTGCAGTGCCACTCCTAGATGGGCCAGGTGTTTGTGTCGGCCACTAGGGTCGCTTAGCTTACTCACACAGCTACCTCATTGCACCTCTTTTTTTCTTTGCGTCATGTGCTGTTTGGGGAGTGTTTTTTGGAAGGGCCATCCTGCGTGACACTGCAGTGCCACTCCTAGATGTGCCAGGTGTTTGTGTCGGCCACTAGGGTCGCTTAGCTTACTCACACAGCTACCTCATTGCGCCTCTTTTTTTCTTTGCGTCATGTGCTGTTTGGGGATTGTTTTTTGGAAGGGCCATCCTGCGTGACACTGCAGTGCCACTCCTAGATGGGCCAGGTGTTTGTGTCGGCCACTTGGGTCGCTTAGCTTAGCCATCCAGCGACCTCGGTGCAAATTTTAGGACTAAAAATAATATTGTGAGGTGTGAGGTGTTCAGAATAGACTGAAAATGAGTGAAAATTATGGTTATTGAGGTTAATAATACTTTGGGATTAAAATGACCCCCAAATTCTATGATTTAAGCTGTTTTTTAGGGTTTTTTGAAAAAAACACCCGAATCCAAAACACACCCGAATCCGACAAAAAAAATTCGGTGAGGTTTTGCCAAAACGCGTTCGAACCCAAAACACGGCCGCGGAACCGAACCCAAAACCAAAACACAAAACCCGAAAAATTTCCGGTGCTCATCACTATAGATTATTAATATTATTCACAAGGTACCATAACTATGTACAAGGGGAAAGTGAACAAGACAATACATAAGTATGACACACATGCATAGACTAATACAGACAGTATAAAAATCCACATGTATACATAACTACAGTGTGCATAATTATGTAAAGAAGATGAAGGTGAGCTTACAGTCTGTAGAAGAAATGGATGGACACAATAGTGAGAAAAGTCTAGAAAAAGCAAATGTAGGAGATAGCGTTGTTAAACTATGATGTAAATGTGAGTTTTAAGGGCTTGTTTGTAGGCTGAGAGCCAGGAAGTTTGTCTTATTAAGTGAGAGAGGGTACTCCAGAGGTTAGAAGAGCCTTGGGAGATATCAAACACCTTTTGTCTAATCTAGTCCTATCTCTCTATCTCCCATATTCTTTCTTCTTCCATTAGATGTCCCCTTAGCCACAAAAAAAAACTAAATAAATTAATTTATCATATTGCTGTAGATATTTTTGGTTATATCACCAATTACCTGCCAAATCACATCAAACTGGTTACAACCTAATACCTTAATACAAGTGGCTGTCAATTGAATTTAGTACATTTTCCAAATGGTGTGTGTGTATATGATGAGTATTCTTTAAACCTTCTTACGTTCTTTCACTAAAATATGTATATGTAACATAAAAGGAAATATACTAATATAAAAGGCAGAGTGCCTTCTACAAATGTCCAGTCTGAAGCTATAAAAATTAACTGGAGTATACAGTAAGGAAAAAGGAGTCTTGATGACTGAAGATGCTATACAGTTGTATGAATTCCTATGGAGTAACTGTCTTCAGAGAGATAATAAAGAGAAATAGACATTTACTTTGACAAAGCAAAATAAAAATGTTATTGTGATAGGTTGCTGGATCTGCCAGGTAAATATTATGTCAGCATAAAAGAATTTGACCAGATGAACACAGTTACACATGAAAGACTGTCAAATTATTGTGTGCAAATAAGTGACTTAAAGAGAAAGTCAGATAAAGAGAGATTTTTACATAAACAAGTTGAGACTAAGTTGCACAATAAGTTTTCCTCAATAAAATTGTAATTTAAACAAGAGGAAGAAAAAAAGAGAGTTTTCGTTTAAAGCTCTTACAGAAGCAAATCTCAAATTGTCAGTCATGTATAAACACCTTCTGAAGGCTGATGCATTGACATGTATTACAAAGTGTGAGCATGATGTGCTCCTTGCAAAGAATGAAAAGTTGTTAGAACAAGTGAATGAGAATGGTAAGCTTTTTGCAAAGCAGGAGCAAAACAATGTTGAACTTCACCAGAGGTATTTGGGTCTTCTGCAGGAAGTGGGAGAATCAAAATAATCTATAAATAGACATTAGAGTGATAGACATTAAAGTGATACAGAATGCACAGAAGTAAAAATGGTAGATTTTGTTCTGTTTTTAAAAGCAAAAGATTCTTTAATTGTGTCCACACAAAAAAACTTGAAAAGTGTGAATTAGAGAGATAGTCTCTGGCTGAGAAGATCTGTGAATACTTTGGAGATATATGGAAATATCTGCAAATACTGTAGACTCATGCTCAATGAGAGAAAGAATGTGAGGCGAAACACATGGATATTATCTGACATGAAGTAAGTTTGAAGGAATAAATACAGACACTCAACTTTGTTCATTCAAGAGCAACCTCAGTGTATCTGGCCAAAAGAAATATAATTCTTAAGAAAAGTCTGCGTAAAGCAGCAAAGTAAAGCTTTGAATAAAGAACTTAACTATACAGATGGTGTTGTTGAAAATTGCAAGGAGACAATGAGATCCTTGAGAAATCTCTGTAAAGTAGACAGAGCTACAGTACTTGCAAAATTTCTAAATGGAAATTAATGGTGGAGAACTAGAGTTTCAGTGTAAATTAAAAGTGTCCTAATCTGAAATAGGAGTACAAAAGGTTAGATTGTTGAATTAAGTAATGAAAAGTTATCTTCTGCAGACTGATAACAAGTTGAAAAGCACCATGGGAAAAATTACCCAGCTGGAAAAGCAGCTCTCAGCAACTCAAAATACAGTGTATGTACCAGGTGGAAGTAGGAAAAGCAGTGGAGGAACAGCTGGGTAATTAGATTCTAGACCCACATGAGAGTTAAATCTCTTCAGTGAATCTAGTCTGTCTCAAGTAACAGTTACTACAGGTTGACCCTGTAAGACTAGCATGTAGAGAGATATCCTAGAAATGCAAAGTGACTTGTATAATTAACAGCAAACAAATAGTGAATTTCTTGAACAAAGCAAAATGTTACAGAAGGATATTGGCTGTCAGCAGCAATTGAACAAAGGAGTTGTCCACATTAAATGTTCCAGTGTGCAAGGAGGAACCAAAGTATAAAAACTGATAAACTCCCTAAAAGACTATGGTATCTATGTACTAAGCCTTGGAGACAGATAAAGTAGACGGATATAAAGTACTAACCAACCATTTCCTAACTGTTGTTTTTCAAACCCAGCCTGTAACATGGCATTAAGGAGCTTATTGGCTGGCACTTTAGCTCTGTCCACTTTATCTCTCTCTAAGGCTTATTATATAGATCCCTGTGTTGCAAAAGTGGTGAGATAAATTGCAGTGACATTCAGCTTACTATTATTTCTGAAGGATTCAAGTCTTCCTTAAGGGTTACAGATCCAGATAATAAAGCTGTGTCTAAAGTTGGTGACGTTGAGCTGACAAATACCTATGGTGATCATCTTGTGAGGCACATGTACAAGATATATAGTAGCCTATAGCAGGGATCGGGGACCTTTGGTCATCCAGCTGTTGTTGAACTACACATACCAGCATGCCTTGCTACAGTTTTGCTATTTGGCCATGCTAAAACCATTGCATGGTTACACATTGGGATGTGTAATTCAACAACAGCTGGAGGGCTGAATGTTCCCCATCCCTGGCCTACAGAGATAATGCTGGCTTCCCAGTATGAGACTCTGGGGTCACCATGTGATCAGAGTGATATGAATGTGACCAGGTTACACACTTTTGCAGTAGAAAAATGTTTTCCCCCCAAACATTGGAACATCATTTACCAGCATCGGAACATTGTGACCATCGAGAAAATCTCAATCATCATGACTTTAATTTTGATAGTCGGGACAGCCACCAGGTACACAGGAGCGGGCATGGGGGGGTCATTTACACTTCGCCAGGAGGTCCTGCCATGCTGACAATTCAGCAGTGATCAGCAGCATGGCAAACACTGGGGGAGGGTGCAGGGACGCAGAGGGACCTTCCAGTCCCTCTGACAGCAGCAGCAGAGGGAGGTTTATGTTTCCTGCCGCTGCAAACACTCTCTATCTGACTAGTCCCATTCTGTGCAACCAGGTCGGATAAGACACTTGCTGGTCTTGTTGCATCTGATGTGACCATGCTAGCCAAGTGATTAAATAAAGATATCTGTGGAGAAAGAATCTTAGTTGGTGCTGATGGAACATGTTGAAGTTGTTCATCAAATTTTTAATGCCCAAAGTGGATGCCAAAGAAGATCTGAGTGATATGAACATTATTGAAGTGGGAAATTGCCATCAAAATCATGAGATAAAGTTGATGGATCAATGGAATAAACACTGAGTATGTTATGTGGACAATAAAGTCCAAAATCTGAGAGTGGCAGTGCCGGTAAGTCCTCTGACATAAAGCCAGTGTCTGAAATTTTTGATGCTGGTGTTATGCAGATGATAGTGGCTCTTTGAAAGAAGAGGAGTTTACAGTGATTTGTGCCTATAGCCAATACAGTGTTTCAAGGCTGAAGGTTAGAAATGTTGCAAGAAGAATCTGGCCAATGGATGTGCACTTAAGAGGTTTAAGCAAGATAAAGCTTTATTCTGTTTAGAAGAAACAAAGAAAAGAAAGCTTGTGGACTATGATAGTTTCTTACTCATTCGATCAAGGTGCTAAAAATGAAAATAAATTGAAAAGTCTCAACCACCTATGGATATTTATGGTCTCTGATTTCTCAGACATCCCAGAAAGTGTTAAAGATGAAGAGTATTACCTCTTGCTATCTGAAATTGGGGAAGTTTGTGACATTCTTAAAGACAACCAAAAAGATATGGATGCCGTATATACAGACTGTAGGGTAAAAGGTTCATGAAAATGGGGGAAGAAGCACAAAAGGCTTTATCTGCAATGTATTAAAATGGGAAAAAGTGCTGTAGCATTTGAAAACCCCATCAAGCAAATGCTTGGCGGTTCACGGAAACCTAAAAAGTGCCATAAAGACAGACTAAAAAGAAGAGACACAGGAACTTGGATGATGAGACTGCCAGATGATGGACAAGTCTGGATGATGTATTGGAATGTGCTGAAAGGCCCTAGTAAGAAGAGGTAAGAGGGACTTCATCATGGAAATGCCTCATCCCATGTTGCTCAACCCTGTGGTTTTGTGCTGGGGAAGGAGATGTATTGCAGTTTGAAAGTACATTGCATTAGTGAGCCATGGATCCTATGTGGGGCAGGAGGGATCTGCCCACATAGGTAAGAAAAAAAGAAAAAGCAGGTGTGAACACATCTGATTGCTGGAGAGTGTCAACAGTCTGGAAGAGACTTTTACAGCCAGGTGAGGCTGCTGCCTGTGTATCCAGCTAGGGTTGCAAAAGCCAGTCAGGCTGCGGTGGGAATCAAAGAGACAAGTGTGCCAAGAAGCTAGTGTAGGCCAGTGAAGGCCAGTGTCTAAACCTTCAGGAGGCAGGAAAGTTCACAAATTTTTGTGGCTGTGCTTTTGTTGCTTAGAAGGCCAGATGGCCTTGAGTGTAAGTAGGCCAAAATGGGAATTACCAGTCAGAAACCGGACTGAGACTGGGTGTGAGTAATTGTGGCAGCTAAGCCAGGCTAAAGCCTGTGGATAGACCTGCAAGTAGCAGGCAAGACTGTGAGACTTTGCAGACTAGCTGCTTAGTATATTGAAGCTTGAAGAAGTGAGTTAGTGCCCTGTATGCTAGGCTGTTTGTTGCTTTTACTTCATTTAAGCTGCCAGTAAAGCATTATTTTCATATATTTACATGGAAAGCTGTGTGTGAAACTTGATTATGCACCTACACACTGAACCACTGCACCCTTCTACCAAATTAATTTCCCAAGATTACCACAATATATATGTAAATAAAATAAAACATAGGGAATGCCAAACCAAATAATATTTTAATAAATAATAACAAAATTACAACGGCATGAAAATTGTGAAGTCAATGTGTGTGCCAGAAGTCTATGGTGATCTGCTCAGGTAGAATGGGGTAAATTAACTAAGGGGGAGTTTAAAAAAAAAACAAAACTGGTGATGTTGCTCATAGCAACCAATCAGATTCTACTTAACATTTTTCTAACTGCTTCTAGAAGATATTAGATAGAATCTGATTGGTTGCTATAGGCAACATCACCAGTTCTTAAAAAAACCTCTCGCCTTAGTAAGTTTACCTCAATGTTTTTCAAACTTAAATCTTGAATACTTTAAATATAAATATGAAGACAAAACATAGAGTGATACGTTCAGAGGAACTATCATGAAAACATTATGAGGGATTACTTGTACTAAACAATTGAGAAATCACCGTCTGCGCTCATCAAATAGTTCCTATCCCAAAATGGGTTTTAGGGTGCCAAGTCTTTGATGAAGAGTGTATTGTATTTCTCAGTTTCTCTTCGTAAATAGGCACGTCGGTCTAATATGTCCTGTACTCACGTTAATACGTGTAGGGTTCTTTTTATAATGTTGTCTTTAAAATTTCATTCTTTTCTTTCTTTTCTTTCTTCCTACTTCTCTGGGTGGATTCTTCAATGGATTCGTATCCTCGGAAAAAAAGAGTGGAAAAAGATCTGATGGTGTAGTAAGTTCGTGGTGAAGGAAGGATGTCTTTTTTCCTATTCTTCTATGGAGGGAGTGCGTAGTGGAATAACGGATGGACCTGTGTCTAGTAGTGCCTCTAGAGTGGTCCCAATTCTAGTGGGTTAGAGTAAAATGACTTTGTGCGTACCGTACTCACGTTTATACGTGATGTGCCTCTCCTATAAAGGTATCTTTAATATCTGTTCCCAGTATTTTCTCCTGGATGTTCGACCGGGGTACTAAGATGGTCCTTATCCTCAAAAAGGTTGGAGACAGGGAGATAGAGAAAGAGCGGGCGAGATTATGCGTAGGCCTTTATATATCTTTAAATGGTTTTGTGAAATGGCAAATGCTTAACGCATACCGTACTCACGTGAAAACGTGATATGTCCCTTGTATAAAGGTATCTTTAGGCTCCCTTTGATTCTTCTCCTCTTCCTCCGAACAGGATCCTGAAGGTTCTTGATCTCGGGAGTGGAACAAGGAGATAGAACAATAGATAGTGGGATAAATTTGTTACAAGAGGTAACTCCAAAGGGGAGATTGACTCCTCTAGTTTTTTCTTCTAGTGGGGGAGTGCGTACCGTACTCACATCCGTACAGGAAGGTGTAAACACATAAAGGTATCTTTCCTGCTATCAATCTGCTCTCATACACGGTCACTACCATACAGATTGAGCAAAAAATATGAAGAATGGTGGGCGTACCCACCTCACACTAGACAACGTAGGGACTTGTATATAAAGGTATCTTTAGAGTGGTCCCTGGGTTCTAGCAGTTCCTGGTTTCAAAATCCACTCCATTCACATTTTCATATGAGAGGAAAAAAAATGAAGCATAGTGTCATGGATTGACACAAAAAACCCCAAAAAATGTAATATAGAGACTTCTAAAACAACATAAAAATGCCAAAGGACTCCAGGTAGGAGTGGGGGGTATACACAGATGAGTTTAAAGATGTTAAGTCCGGATTTTCCTCACCTTTGTGAATACCGTCCCAGTCAGTTCTCAGTGGTCCAGGCCCTCACACCAACGCGTTTCGACAGATAAAAGTCCCAGTCAGTTCTCAGTGGTCCAGGCCCTCACACCAACGCGTTTCGACAGATAAAAGTCTTTTTCAAGGACCTTGAAAAAGACTTTTATCTGTCGAAACGCGTTGGTGTGAGGGCCTGGACCACTGGGAACTGACTGGGACGGTATTCACAAAGGTGAGGAAAATCCGGACTTAACATCTTTAAACTCATCTGTGTATACCCCCCACTCCTACCTGGAGTCCTTTGGCATTTTTATGTTGTTTTAGAAGTCTCTATATTAAATTTTTTGTGTTTATTTGTGTCAATCCATGACACTATGCTTCATTTTTTTTCCTCTCATATGAAAATGTGAATGGAGTGGATTTTGAAACCAGGAACTGCTAGAACCCAGGGACCACTCTAAAGATACCTTTATATACAAGTCCCTACGTTGTCTAGTGTGAGTTGGATACGCCCACCATTCTTCATATTTTTTGCTCAATCTGTATGGTAGTGACCGTGTATGAGAGCAGATTGATAGCAGGAAAGATACCTTTATGTGTTTACACCTTCCTGTACGGATGTGAGTACGGTACGCACTCCCCCACTAGAAGAAAAAACTAGAGGAGTCAATCTCCCCTTTGGAGTTACCTCTTGTAACAAATTTATCCCACTATCTATTGTTCTATCTCCTTGTTCCACTCCCGAGATCAAGAACCTTCAGGATCCTGTTCGGAGGAAGAGGAGAAGAATCAAAGGGAGCCTAAAGATACCTTTATACAAGGGACATATCACGTTTTCACGTGAGTACGGTATGCGTTAAGCATTTGCCATTTCACAAAACCATTTAAAGATATATAAAGGCCTACGCATAATCTCGCCCGCTCTTTCTCTATCTCCCTGTCTCCAACCTTTTTGAGGATAAGGACCATCTTAGTACCCCGGTCGAACATCCAGGAGAAAATACTGGGAACAGATATTAAAGATACCTTTATAGGAGAGGCACATCACGTATAAACGTGAGTACGGTACGCACAAAGTCATTTTACTCTAACCCACTAGAATTGGGACCACTCTAGAGGCACTACTAGACACAGGTCCATCCGTTATTCCACTACGCACTCCCTCCATAGAAGAATAGGAAAAAAGACATCCTTCCTTCACCACGAACTTACTACACCATCAGATCTTTTTCCACTCTTTTTTTCCGAGGATACGAATCCATTGAAGAATCCACCCAGAGAAGTAGGAAGAAAGAAAAGAAAGAAAAGAATGAAATTTTAAAGACAACATTATAAAAAGAACCCTACACGTATTAACGTGAGTACAGGACATATTAGACCGACGTGCCTATTTACGAAGAGAAACTGAGAAATACAATACACTCTTCATCAAAGACTTGGCACCCTAAAACCCATTTTGGGATAGGAACTATTTGATGAGCGCAGACGGTGATTTCTCAATTGTTTTGTGTATCCGTGTTTTGGGGGGTTGAGTGACCACCTGCAGATATCACCACTGCTGCTCTCTGGGGCGCGGCAGTTCTCCACAAGCCCATTTCGGATTACTTGTACTAGCATGCAGCTTATAGGAGCCTCACCATAAACATATACATCTTTCAAGAGGACTTTTGTTCCTGAAAACAAAATCTTGTGTAAGTGAGAATAATGTTTTCTTGTATGAGTGCATCAGAGAAAATAAATAAGCAGTCTCTCAGGCAGGGGCATATTGAGAGAGGAGGGGGCCCATGTGCATTCTCCATCTCAGCCCCCTCCTGTCTAGCATACTCTAATCACTAGTTGGTGCACAGGTCTGTGGGAAAATGGTACAATGGCAACTTTTCCAGTGATTTTCCCTACTGCACATGCGCAAAATGCCAGGAAAAATGGCAACCACGTTGTTTTCCCAGAGACCTATGCACCACATAGTGCTTAAAGTTGCTATCACTGCTGCAGGACTTTTGAGAAGTAAGTACTGAAAAAATGGGTGCAGTTTGCACGATGTGTGGTGTGGGCTACTCTGGACCCAGGTGCATGTGTGCACCATACACACTGCACCCACTATAGATACGCCACTGCTCCCAGGTAAACATATTCACAATAGTTCCATATTTCCAAGTTGCGGTACTTGCACAAAATATGTTATGCTATTTGGAGTGATAATATAAAAAGTTGAATGCACTAAATTATTGTAATCATATAATATAAATGTGTCTTTTTTCAATGATGTATAAACAGCAACAAAGAAGCTATAATTTCTTCTAATGAGCAGTTTCTCTTTAGAATGAATTATTTACTTGTAAAAATACAAGCTGCTAAGTACTGTACACAATCAAAAGGATAAAAGGACAGATAAACTATTAATGTAATGTGTCTTCAATATTTGACATACTACTTAGCATGGTCATTATCTACTACATTTTGCATGGTGTATTCTTCATGTTCCCACGACATTGCAAGAATGCCATATGGCCAGGCATGTTTTTCTTCAAATCATTTTTACATAAACAGCTGGTGAGATGTTTTGACTGTAATACCGCACATATTTTTTTTTAAACGGTTGAAAGAATGATGTAACTAATAAAAATATGTCATACTTTTAATGTATAAAGTTAAGTGAATGCTTAATTATAAAAGACTTCAGTTATTATACACCTATGCATAAACATTTTTATGAACACTAAGTAACTAAATACATAAAATATGTAAAACAAATAAATAAATAAATAAATCAGGTTTTACACTGAACTTCAAGAACTCCACTCTCAAAATGATTTAACTGAAATTATAGACTTTTTTTTCTATTGTTTTCTTTTTAGAGGTACCATGAAAGGTATTCTGATAATGAGGTATTTGATTTCGATAAAGCTTTGTATAATTGTCCATGATTATTTAGCAACAACACCCACTGTTCCTTTGGTATTTAGGGTTTTTTATTTACTCAAAATGGGTAAGCAACTTCCATTAATTTATTAGAAATGACCATCATGTATGTTTAGATGTGTGTTTAGATTACACAATTCATAACTCTGAGATAGCTGGTAGAAGGATGTTTTGCTCCATAAATGCCTTATAATAAACATTATGGATTCCTAGCACAGTTTTCTTACTAAAATGTAGTAATTCAAAGCACCCACATGCTGCTACATGTAACCTTTTTTTCCCCCAAGGACTCTACCAACAGTACACTGTAATAATGAACAAGTTAAGCATCTTAAATGGAAGCAGAATGGGAGATGTGGGCATGTGGACCAATCACAAACCACAATCTTACCTTTGCCTTAATCTAGATCAGGGATGGGGAACCTTCGGCCCTCCAGCTGTTGTTGAACTACACATACCAGCATGCCTTGCAACAGTTTTGCTATTTGGTCATGCTAAAACTGTTGCAGGGCATGCTGGGATGTGTAGTTCAACAACAGCTGGAGGACCGAAGGTTCCCCATCCCTGATCTAGATAGAATGCTGAAAGAAGGACATTTGGCCCGATGAGTTAAAACTTGAAGCATTTGGGGGCTAGGTGTGAGTCAATAGTCAACTTTATAAATTGAATCAATGGGTAGCAGGAGGGGGAGTGATTTGAGTTAGGGTTTCTATATTAAGCACTGTGTTACTGACTGCATCATCTTCTTCAAGTCATCAACAGGTAAGTTCACTGGCTTGTTTTTGCTTGTAGGACTATGGGGGTAATTCCGACCCGTTCGCAGGCAGCGGTTCTTTGCTGCAGTGCTAACGGGTTGGAAATGTGCATGCACGGGGGTCGCTTTGTGTATGCACGTCGTTGCCTGGCGATGATCGTTGCCAGGCAACGCCGCCGCCAATGACAAATGTGATCGCAGCAGCGATTGCAAGAAGATGGACAGACGGGAGGCGTTCTGGATTGATTACTTACCGTTTCCAGACATTTTCAGGGAGTGACAAGAAAGTTACTTGTGGAATCTTGATTGCACCTACAGCCAGTATGTTCTGCTAGTCTCAGCACAGACTACATCTGTACCAGTACTAGCCTGCCTACAAAGCACTTAAATTATTCTCCAGTGTGAACCTGTGGTATCTTAACATGCCCACTCACCAAGCTTCTTCCAACTGCAGCTGAGTTAATCCTGGTAACAAAGCCACAGAGGGTCCCCTGCTGGTAAGACCAGATAATCTTGTCCACATCCAGGTAACCTCAACTTACTCCATCCAATTGACTTCATTACTTGCTGTAAATAAGCATAATTGTGAGTTCCTCTACTCAGTGGTTCCTGCTCCAAGATCGCTGTTACCACAGACACAATTTAAATGATAGTGCTTGGCATTATCCACAGTTCCTGTGCTGATCAGATTTGTGAGTCCCGCTGGTAATCAGAGACTGTACATTGTGCTCTATCAGTTATATGTTGTCATCTATGTTCAATAAACAGGTTCTATGTATCACCTATCAGGAGAGGCTTTACCAAACCTACAAGTTTCCACCAAACAGCATCCAGCCAAATAATTACTTTGAATCCTGAACAAAATCCAGAAAAATCACAGACATAGTTTATTCTGCTCCAGTAGATTCAACAATTGAACAAACTCAAGGATCAGGCTATAAATGAATATTAAAAATAATAATATGTCCCTTTGTCATGGGCACACTTTAGATGTCTCCTCTTGCAATGATGAGTATCCAATATACTGATTCCAGTATGAAAAAAAAACCCCAGAAGAACAACCAATGTGTAGTAGGTTCTATATACAAGGTCTGATGACGAAACGCATTGATAAGGATACCAGGAGTGTGAGTAGCTGTTCACTACCATTTAGACTTTCATTTTTATATTTTGGAAATATTGGACTCTTTTACTTGCTTGTTTTTGGATGTGTTTTTTATGTGTGAGGATCTTATTGTGATCCAATAAATTTGTCATTTTTTACAACTAATTGTGGATCTAAGTGATTATTGGATTGACATCCAAAGGATAGTAACACTGCACTGCTTAAAAGATACCTTGATAGGAGCAGCATTGCATCTTTGAATGTGAGTCGTGGTACGCTGAGTATATTAATTATTCACACGCTAAAGAAACCTTGATATGTTTACCACCACTCTGTTTCCTGTGAGTTTTGGGGTACGCATTTCCATCCAGTAAAACCATCTGTTCCCCTGTGACACATTTTACTTCTCTACACTGTTTGGAATGAGAGATACGAGATTAGACGTCTGAGATGGTGATAAAGATACCTTGATGTGTATTTTTCTGTTCTTATTTGTGTGAGTGGGGTACGATGCAGTACTGATTTCTGTGCAATTGTCACCAACACCTTCCTTGTATATAGAATCTACTGCACATTGGTTGTTCTTCTGTTTTTATTTTACATAATGGAATCGATATATTGGATATTCATTATTGCAAGAGGAGACATTTAAAGGATGCCTGTGACAAAGGGACGTATTATCATTTTTAATTTTAATTTTTAGTGCTCAGTGTGTAATATAAGCTTGAACTGTGTACATTTTATTGGTTTTATAACTGTGGTGATGTTTATACTCTTGCTTTATATACCAGAGCTCCTCTTGCGCCACTAGGGAACTCTCCATACAAAGTTTTCTTTTTAAGGATCAGGCTCCCTGCAAAATTTAGCATGTCGTCTGGAGAACCAGGAAAGTACTCAGAGGGGCAAATTCAGTAGGAATTGCAAGTAGCGATTCGTATGGAATTTTTGCTGAGTGGCCCTACTGCGAATGCGCTCGCATTTTCTGCGGGGGCCTCAGAAAATACAATCACCTCTGCCTGTCAATCAGGCAGAGGCAGTGGCGTCACAAGGGGGGTGCGGCCCGCTCCCGGGTGTCACCCGCCGAGGGGTGACACCAAAATGCCGGCTCCTGCTTAGAGACAGGAGCTGAGTGCTGCACTATTATATTAAGTGCAGCAGTCGGCTCCTGTCACTGTGTAGGAGCCAGCACTGCAGGCACAGCACTCCCCAGGAGTGAGCCTGCCCCTCCTAACCCCCCAAGTTGAAAAAAAAATGGGTGTCGGGACGCGAAGCCCCGCCCCCTTCGTGAAGCCACGCCCCTTTCAAGCCATTCAAGCTGATAAACAAGGGGTGTCAGTCCGCGAAGCCCCGCCCCTTCCCCTGAAGCCCCGCCCCCCTCTTTTGCCGCCGCACCGGGTGTCTAAGAGGTGAGTGACGCCTCTGGGCAGAGGTGGTCGCGGGGCGGGAAGGGGGGCAACGCTCCATTTTCTGGGTGGAAACAGAGCACTGCAGGGGTGTGCCAGCTCAAATGGTGGGCTGGTATGCACAAATGGGGGCATGTTGGGGGTGCGGCCGCAGCGGCTGCGTGAGGTCATCTAGACAGTCTGCATTTGGCTGTTACCGGACAAGGCTCAAGTTCTGTTTCCCAAGTAACTAAAGCTAAACACAGCAATCCGAAACTTGTGAAACTCAATGTTGATCCACAAGTTTGCAGTGGATGCTTTAATCAGCATAAGATTCCAGCTGAACTGCAACCTAATGATCAGAGGCTGATCAGAGGCCAAAAAGAATAATTTCTCCCAAATCTATTAAATAGCTAAACCTTATGAAAAGTTTTTTAAGTGATAAAACAAAAAAACTTGTATTTGATTTTATAAACTGTCATACTTGTTCTAATGTGTAAGTTAATATGTTATTGTAATTTCCTATTAATAAGAAATACAAAGAGACCATTTAAAATACAAATACAGGAACATATTACAGGTATAAGACATGAACTCACTAATCACTATGTTCCTAAACATTTTGCTGAAACATATAATTCTGAGCCTTCAGATTAAGTGCGTCAAATTATAGAACCTGTTAACATTTGGGATAGAGTAGGGTATTTGCAAACTATACTCTCCCAGGGAGAAATGTTCTGAATTTATAGCATTAATATGCTTTCTGCTAATGGTTTGAATTACTTTTATAAGATTGCCCCTTTGTTTAGTTGTAATGTTGTTATTACTTATTGTAGTCAACATGTAATTTATGTTTTTAACATCAATTATTGTATTGTTAATGTTTTGTTATCGGCTTGTACAATATTTTATTTCCTTTGCGCTTTCTTAGATTATAGCTATCTATCTATCTATCTATCTATCTATCTATCTATCTATCTATCTATCAAAAACATATATATATATATATATATATATATATAGAGAGAGAGAGAGACAGAGAAAGTTCAAAGAGGGGGCACTCTCCAGGCTTCATATAAATTTAAAGTAACAATTTTATTTTAGTGGACTCAACAGAATCCAGCAAATTCTTATGGCATCTCAAGCGCTTTCGGCCCCATTCAGAGCCTTCATCAGGAGACACTAGACAGCAGCACCAAACAATTGTAGAGATCCAAGCTCACAGCAGTCCAACAGCAAGGTTGGCCCTGCCCAACTGGCTCTACAAATACTAAAAACACAGTCACAAATGGCGCCAAAATGGAACCTCTGACATCATCAACAGTGTAACTACACAGGATCAGCATCAAGATCTAAAACAGATCCACAATAGTCAATGAGCCAACTGATCAAACTACACTTGTCACACTCTGGGTCTATATCCACACAGTGCCACAATGTACTTAATATGTACAGTTATCCCACAAAGCAGCACGATTCCGCTGCCATGGGCCACGTCAGCTAGCGCACATCACTTCTGGTATATGGAACGCAAGCAATCCACAACCAGAAGAGCACGCTCTCAAGAGCCGAAATGCGTTGACAACCACTGGGCACTGTGAAACCTCTTCTAACTTCAAGACAGCTATTGAGGTATTTTTTATCACCATCTGCACCTGATGAAGTCCGGACCTTTATATCGGTGCAGACCATATTTTTTTATAATTTCTTTCTAAAGAAGTAATTGTTGGTCTTTTTTGTGTGGATGTTTGTATATTCTTTTGTCTGTATTTTTTATATACATCCCAACTATGGGAATTTTTGTACAATTAAACTTTTAAAAGATATGGATTGATTTGCACATCTTTTTTTTTTTTTTTGGGGACCATCAAAATATATGCCTGGTTCCTGAATCTGAGACGGGCGTGGATTTAAAAGAAACCCAGATGGGAATATCTTCACTTTCTTTCCCGTGAGTGTTGTACACACCTTTTTTTCTGTAACAACAGAGGAAAAAAATACCTTTATACACTTGATTCATCTATATCTTTAAGTGAGTTTAGGTACAGTATGCTCTTCTTTGCATACTACCTGGTGAAGGTTACACGGAGCGGATAAAGAAGTAGAAAGAAACCTTTATACAAATACTTACCTTGAGTGTGAGTTGGGGTACGCACCTCATATAGATCTCTATCTATTTTCCTTCTATTATGATGGGACAAGGACAGTATTAAACAATAAAGAGTACCATACAAAACGATACTACACATTGCATGTTTATTCACTTTCTGTCTTTACATAAAAAACTGCTGAGAACATCAAATTATATGTCTGGTCCCCAAGTCTGAGACGGTTGTGGATCTAAAAGAAACCCAGATAGGAATATCTTTGCTTCATTTCTCGTGAGTGTGGTACGCACCCTTATTGTTTTAACAATAGATGAAAAAGATACCTTTATGCACTTGATTCATTTATATCTCTAAGTGAGTTTAGGTATGCGTTTCTTTGCATACTATCTGGTGAAGGTTCCACGGAAAGGGTGAAGAAATATAAAGAAACCTTTATGAGAATGAACACTTGTTTTTAGTGTGAGTTGGGGTACGCACCTCATACAGATCTCTTTTGGTGGTCCTTCCATTCTGATGGGATAAGGATAGTCTTGAACAAAAAAGAGGACTATATAAAACGATATTACACATAAAATTGCTGAGACCAAATCATCACAATTAAAACTCCTGATGACTAAGAAATTGAAGAAATAACACATCTACACCAATAAGGGACGTATATGTTATATTTGTTCTGTTATATATTAGGGCGCTTATACTGGGAAAGATTGTCTTCTCTTTTGCAATTATTGTATTAGTGGGGTGTGGTGGCATCCTCTTAGACAAATACTACCAGTTAAAGCTGCCTTGCGCACATTTTGAGTCCCCTACTTCTCTGCTACCATTAAGATCTTATTCTCGCTTTTGTTTAGTGCATGGTCTAGGGCAGCGCCACTTTTTCTTAAGACGACTCAATGCTGCCTGTTTGAGTGCATATATGCTGAATAAGTTTTATCGCAGTATAGTAGAGAGTGTTCTGACTTATGGGGTAACAGTATGGTATGGGCACTGTACTGTGGCTGAGAGAGTTTCCTTGGAATGTGTTGTAAGAACTGCGGGTAGGGTCATCGGTGTGTTCCTACCATGTGTACATAACCTTTATGAAAAGAGAGTGTTAAACAGAGCTAAAAGTATATTGGCAGATTCCAGTCATCCAAATTACTCAGTTTTTGAGAAACTACCATCACAAAAACATTTTAGAAGTACACGTACGCATACAAAACATATGCTTAATAGTTTCTTACCAAAAGCTATACGTTCGATAAACGGTCTATATGAATTGGGATAAATTGTAACCATTACATGTTTTATTGTTTGTTTTACTGTGTAGGATGTTTATATGAAAATTTCATTGACATTTCATTGTTGTTCTCAGGGGCATTTTAAGAGAGGCAGGGACCTGCGTGCAGCCTCCATCGCGGGCCCCCTCCTCTCTGGCAGTAAGTAGACTCTGGCATACTGCCAGAGTCTACTGTGCATGCGCAGGTCTCCGGGAACATGGCACTCGTGCCTTGTTCTCGGGGACATCTCCAGTGCGCATGCGCAAATAACTCGGAAATGGCCACGGCGGTGAGTGATTTATGCCTGCACTAGAGGGCAGTGTCCGAGGGACTCCGGAATGGTAAGTATATTAAATGGGTGCAGTGTGTATATTAAATGGGTGCAGTATATTAAATTGGTGCACCGCACACACTGCACCCATTATAGAAACGCCAATGGTTGTTCTGTTAATGACAATAAAGTATTGAATTTTATTGTATTGGATTGTATTAGATTGTATTGGATTGTAGCTAGGATTTTAGCCAGTGTGACCCATCTTTTCCAGGTAAAGGATGACCTTTCTCAGGATTTTCTGTTTATGAAGGCCTTGTAAGGGTTGACCAGTATGGCCCCTGTTCGTCTGGATCTACATCTGCTTGGGTGTTTGCTTCATGTGTTGCTGTCAGTGTGTTCTTCAGAGTTTGAGGCTCTTTTGTTTAGTGTGGCGAATTGTAAGTTGGACTCTATCACTGCTGTATTCTCACGTAGAGGATTCAGTGGTACTGTGTCAGATATGGCTGTCTATGATTTATCAGTTTGAAAGGAGAAGTTGGGTTTTATGCAGGCCTGTATCGTTAGTGAGATTTACCTAGTAGCTTGAGTTAAAGTGATACCAGGAGCTTTGGGCCTGCTGCCAAGGGGGCATGTATGCTTCACCCATGACTCATTTTTAGTGTGGTTGGTGCTTAAAGTGGTGTTTTAGGAGTTTTGGTTTGCCTTAGACCGATTTTGTGACTCATTCTTTCCATATTGTGCAGATACGTTGGCTGCAGCACCTGTTTTTTATTTCTATTGATCAATTAAATGCCCTGGGCAGCTGGAAGTTTAATACCTATAAATGGTACATTAGACTTCTGTGAATTATTAACTTTTTGCATCCTTACTTAAGGATTAGCTGCTCACTACCTTTGGTGGTGATTTTGAGGAATTTATGTTTTTTTACCACAAGTTTTATACTGGGCTGCTTGTCAGCTAGCGGGTTTTTGTTTTAACTTAGGTCAATTTAGGATTTAATACTCCTCCCCACTGAGGTCCAAGCCCCCCCATTTAATTATTGTGGATTTACAGTAGATAGGTCTCTCTATCTGTCATACATTTTTTTCTGCTTCTTTGTTTCTGGTATACTGGGGTGTTATTCTCATAATTTATTATTTGTTTTGCAGGTGCTCCAGTGTACATGTGTTCCATTTGTTTTGTGAAACATTATTTTTTGGGAGGGCCAGCTTGTCCAATTTTGAGAGTCATTGGGACTTATTTCTAGTTAATGGGCAAGTGAGATGGTTGGGTATAAGTGGTACAGTATGTGTTAGTGTTCCCTTTTTAACTTGCTGTTTGCATCAGTTAGGTCTTTTGGTTTTCCTTTTGTTCTTGTCATTCCTTTAGGGGGTAATGTTATGACATCGCGCAACATCTCTCAATTTGAGGTGCTCCATGTTGGCTGAGAGGATGGAGAGGATTGTGACCATATGGCCTTTTTTGTAGGGTTGTGTGATTGGAAATATTTCTTTGGCAGGTATGGAGAAATTATGTATCTCCCTGGGCTCTAGATATGGCCAGGATTAAGTGGTGGCTGATCACTGAATACAAGATTTTGGTGGTGTCATTATCTCCCATCCATTTATCATATTCTGGGATGTCCATATGTTCAGGCCAGATGGCGTGCATTTGACTGACAAGAGTTGTGTTTCTTTTTATTGAAGCTTTAGTTAGGGAGCTTCACAGTATGGTGAATTTGTGTATGGTGGTGGTGCAGTTCTTGGATGAGAACCTTAGTTGGTGGGAAAGGATGGTTGCAGTTGATATCTGCCTTGATAACTTGGAGTGCTTTCCCCTCCAAAATATAGCTTAGGTTAATTCAACCCTACTGGGGTCAGTGGCACCATAGGTCCAGGTGGGCCTCATCTTGTGTCATTGGGGGTGGCAGGTGGATACAGTACCTCAAGTTTAGTAATGGATAGGGATGTGGTTCTCCACAGGTAGAAGATAGGTGTGAGTATGCAGATGGATATATTGCTTTGTGGGTCATTGTTTCTGTGCAACCATACTTCATTTATTCTTTCATTTTTCTTCATTTAGCAAGTTTCATGTTAGCAAAAAGTTAGGAATAGATTAAAATGTAAATAGATTAAAATGTAAATAAACTTGACCTTCCTTTTCCCCTTTTTCATGTCTCTTTGTCATTAATTCATTATTGTTATGTTTAAGAGGTTTTACTTGGCACTGTTAAGAAGAGGCACATATCAGACGATGGGGAGTATAGTTTATAATTTATTATTGGTTAATCAATGTAAAATTAAATGGAAGGAAGGGATGTTAGGTTGTCAAGAGTCTGCTCTCGGTTGCAAATGATGGGTGCTAGGCCCACTAGGGGTGGTGCTATAATGGTGAAGAGTGGTCTGGCTAGTAAGTGTTGGGAGTTAAAACGTCTAGGGGTATTTGGACAGCAAGAAGGGGGTGCTATGATGACAAGGGTGCTTTCTAGGTTGCAAGTGATGGGTGCTAGGCCCAATATGGGTGAGAACTAGGCAGTGGTGGCTGCAGCTCTTGGGCTACAGCTCCCATCGCATCATGAAAGGGGGAGCAGGTTGGCACATTTGATGTGTTCAGGTCTATTCTTATTAGTTCTTTGTTTTTTATAGTATTATGCTTTCATAGATTGCTCAAATTTTTGTGCAATGTATTGGTAGCATATTGTAATCTATTCCATTATGCAAGGATCTGCATCCATAGCATATTGCACGAAAGCAGCCCCTGAGACAGGAACTTCCCATCAACACTGCAAAACAGTGGCATGTGTATCTACCTAGAGTCATTGCCCTACACAAAGGGGTGTGTGTGTATTGCTGCTGGCATATGTGATTGCTTTCTGTGGCACATTTTGTTTGCACTAATTGACACATCTAAAACCGCAGTCTCCATCTTGCCTGTTTTGGTGTTGTGTTAGGTGATGCGGTCCAATTATGTACTTGCCCTTTGGTGGCAAAGTATATGGCATTAAACCCTACAGTTGAGTATTAATTTCTCTTACACTTTAAAAGAACCCCAGTTATTTAGTTACAGTTTTGCTGGCTGTTAAAGCACTGTATTTTATCCTGGGTTTACTTTTCAGTGACCGCTACACAGTTTTTCTTTACATTGGCACTGCTACATCCACGGCTGTGATGGGTCTCTGAATCGATGGTGATAGTTGATAACTGGATTGTTATAATCATTATGTCTAGCTTCACCGGCCAACAGCTGCATTCATGCATGCGTTGACCTGAGATTTCAGTTGCTCACCATCTGTGGATTAGCATACCGTTGTGGGGGAATTGAGTGTTTTGTTGTTGTTTTTTTTAACCGAATTTGCTCTCTAAATATTGGTGGTCGGCTCTAAAAAGTGTTTTTTGCTTCAGCTCAAAACAGGCTAATCCCCGTACCCCACCTCTCCTCAATTTATCATGTCCTCATTTGGTTCTTGGTTTACTGTTTGGGATCACCTAAAAGTGTTTATATTGGCCCTGATAAATGAATCCCTTATTTGCAGGTGCCTTTTGGAACACTGCAGTAGGTCCACTTGGTTATTTGGTAATTCCTTTTTGATGTTGGCAAGTCCACACTTGCCAGGAACTTTTTACTTTCTTGGGTATTAGTGGCATGAGATTATTGGACTACCTTTTAAAGTTAGACCATGATTATTTTAGGTTCAGTGAAACACCCAGCAGGCAATGACCTGGTCAAAAAATACATCAAACAGACAACTGTGGCATTGAGATTGCCCATTATTGAAGACCTGGACTAGTTACTGACACGCTGGCCCTGGTGCAAGGTGGAGTGAGTGTACATTTATCACCAATTGTTTGGACATTGTCCTTCTAGTGGCGCTGCAATTCGTGTAACTCAGCAGAAGGCCACTGGCAAATTGCCATGTCCATTTTGGGTGGTCTGGTCATCTAGGATGATCTGATCCATTACATGGATGATTACCTTAGACTGAGCAGTGTCCATTTGAATGGGGGCAGGTTTTCTCTTTTCCTTGGTAATAATATTGGGTATTTAGTTGAGCTTAGCTAGTTTGTGTATGTGCTAGGCGCGGCGGTTGGCCGGCGCCCCGACCGTTGCTGGGCGACGGTCACGGCCACCGCGGCTCCCTGTCCCACCGCACGGCGGCTAGCAACACCAGGATGCCGTGCACGCTGAGCCGCCGGGTCCCTGGCAACGCTGGGACGCCGTGCGCGCTGAGCTGCCAGGTCCTTGGCAACGCTGGGACACCGTGCGCTCGGAGCCGCCGGGTCCATGGCAACAGGGACGCCACAGGTGGACCGCGTTCCCCGTTGCCATGTTAGGATTACCTTCACCTGCCTTACCCTGGTCGTGCAACAGGGCAGCTGCACGACATCACTAATTAGATTCTCCACAACCATTGGAGGGCTCCTTTTTATATGCTGTCTCAGGGCATTACACAGACGCCAGTGATAGCTTCCTGTTTGCTGTTCCTGCTCTGGAGAATATTCCCTGTCCGGTGTTTCATACTCCAGTCATCTTGCTCCGGTGGTCCTGACTCCTGGTATCAGAAGCCAATCCTTGTACTTCTCCCTACCTTCCTGTCGGAGGTCACCTGCATTTGAGATCTGAAGACTCCGGTTCACTTTCGGGTATTCCCGGTGTTGTGAGTAGTGGCCTTCTGCCGCGCCTTGCGGCCTTGGCCGTGGAATTCCTTTTATTTCTGGTTTCTTTGTATTTTCGCGGAGGTGTTCTGCTTTAGCTATCCTTCCTGGTATACGGCGGTGCCGTGTAGGGTTTGGATGGTGTACTTTGGTTTCCTTTCCCTTTGGCGGCCGTGCCGCACATACTTTTATTTTGTAGTTCAGTAGTAGCCCCTAGCTCTGTCTTGTGTTTAGTTAGAGGTCCCCTTGTTATCATCCCGTCTCCGTTTATGCCTTGTCTCATACTAAGACCAGGGGGCATCGGAGTTGGGCAGACCTAATCCGCCCTTCAAACGCGGCTGCCGTGGGCCCAAGAACACATAGTCTCGCAGGCATAGACGGACCACGCAGGTGAAACAATGGAGTTAGGTTGCTAGGGGTTATTATTACACCTTGCCATTATTTCAGTGTCACGTTCTTGTGCTCTGGACTGCCACTCAATACCTTTTTTATTCTGAGCACTAAGAACGTAAAAGTATGAGAATAAGATCTGAAATGATTCCATGCTAACAGTAGTATACTCTTCTCAGAAAGGCATTGGCTGGCATAAATTGACTTAGGTCAGAAACACCACATTGCTGGGTTGGTCATCCATTATGCATTTTAAAAGGGAGTAGGTAGAAACCATTTATTGGCATCTGTTGGGCAAATAGAAGATCACTGTTGAATTGCAGAGCCTCAGAATGGTGGTCTGATCTGCTTGCTTTCTCCTTTCCACAATACAGTTGTGTCTTCGTACAACTAGCCTCAATATGCTATGCAGCGCATGTGCAGTGCAAAATATATCCATGCGCAGTGGTAAAAAAAGCTCCACTACATACAAAGTTGCATACAACTCTGAATCAGGCCCCTGCTGTAGATATATTTTCATCCATAAATTGACAACAAAATGTAAGTCCAGCTCTTGTTGTCTGGATGATTATTTATTACAGTTTAAGCTAGTTATTGCACTGTCAAAAGAATATAGCCAGCACATGCTGTTAAGAAGTTTAATAGGAATAGAGTAGGGAAGAGTGTGTTCGGTTCTCTGAGAACTGAATCCTACAGGACTTCACGCTCTGAGCCCGGTTCCGAGTCAGGCTCAAGTTTTCCCGCCAGATTCGGAAACCAGAACGAGACAAAATGTCATCATCCCACTGTAGGATTCTCGCGGGATTTGGATTCCATAAAAGGAGCCACGCATCATGACCATTTTCACTCCAGTCTAGTGAGAGGATGTGTCTCCTTCCCCAGTGTCTGTGTGGGTGCGGGAAAGTGGGATGGCGAGTCAAGTGCTGTCTTTTGCTGCAGTGTAGTCAGTGTTGTATGCTGCATCAGTCCAGCCAGTCATAGTGTTGGTGTCCTCTGCTGCTATATGTCCCCAGTGCTGCTGGCTGCTGTATAAGTTCCTTGCATTTTTGCTGTGTTGTCACACAGAGTAGAGTCTTGTGCAGCATCAGCTAAGTGACCAGTCACAGTGGTGGTGTCCACTGCTGCCATATATCCAGTGTAGCTGTATAAGTCTCTTTCAGTGATGCTGTGTTGTCCTGCATTAGACCAGGGGAAGTGTCTTGTGCAGCATCAGTCCAGTGACCAGTCACAGTGGTGGTGTCCTCTGCTGCCATATATCCAGTGTAGCTGTATAAGTCTCTTTCAGTGATGCTGTGTTGTCCTGCATTAGACCAGGGAAGTGTCTTGTGCAGCATCAGTCCAGTGACCAGTCACAGCGGTGGTGTCCTCTGCTGCCATATATCCAGTGTTACTGCCATATAATTCCAACGATACTGGCGTATAATTCCCGTGATATTGCCATATAATTCCCGTGATACTGGTGTATAATTCCTGTAATATTGGCATATAATTCTCGGAATACTAACGTATAATTCCAATGATATTGCTGTATAATTCCTGTGATTTTGCCGTATAATTCTCGGAATACTGGCGTACAAGTTCTGTGGCATTACCGTATAATTCTCGGAATACTGGCGTATAATTCCTGCAACAATGCCGTATAATTCTCGGAATACTGGAATATAATTTCGATGATATTGCTGTATAATTCCTGTGATATTGTTGTATAATTCTCTGAATACTGGCGTATAATTCCTATGACATTGCCATATAATTCTCGGAATACTGGCATATAATTCCTATGATATTTCGGTATAATTCCAGTGATATTGCTGTATAATTCATGGAATACTAGCGTATAAATCCTGTGATACTGCCATATAATTCCCGTGATACAGGCATATAATTCCTGTGACATTGCCATATAATTCATGTGATATTGCCATATAATTCTTGAAATACTGGCATTTAAATCCTGTGATACTGGTGTATAATTCCTGTGATAATGCCATATAATTCCTGTGATATTGCCATATAATTCTCAGAATACTGCCGTATAATTCCTCTGATACTGCCATATAATTCCCGTGATACTGGCGTATAATTCCTGTGACATTGCCATATAATTCTCAGAATACAGGCATATAATTCCTATGATATTGCCGTATTTTTCCTGTGATATTGCCGTATCATTCTCGGATTACTGGCGTATAATTCCTGTGATACTGCCATATAATTCCCATGATACTGGCATATAATTCCTGTGATATTGCCATGCAATTCTTGGAATACTTGCTTATAATTCCTGTGATACTGCCATATAATTCCTGTGATACTGGTATATAATTCCTGTGATATTGCCGTATAATTCTCAGAATACTGGAGTATAATTCCTGTGATACTGCTATATAATTCCCGTGATACTGGTGTATAAATCCTGTGACATTGTCATATAATTCCTGTGATATTGCCATATAATTTTCAGAATACTGGCGTATAATTCCAGGGATCCGGTCAGAAGATCGACAGTATCTAGGTCGACAATGTTTAGGTCGACCACTATAGGTCGACAGTCACTAGGTCGACATGGATGAAAAGGTCGACAGGGTTTCTAGGTCGGCATGTGCTAGGTCGACAGGTCTAAAGGTCGACATGAGTTTTTAAAAAAAATTAATAATATTTTTTTTAATTTTTTCATACTTAACGATCCACGTGGACTACAATTGGAACGGTAAAGTGTGCCAAGCGAAGAGAAGGCACCATGCCCGAAGCATGGCGAGTGAAGCGAGCCATGCGAGGGGACGTGGTGCACTAATTTGGGATCCCGGTCACTCTACAAAGAAAATGACACACAAAAAAACAACCTCATGTCGACCTTTAGAACTGTCGACCTAGCACATGTCGACCTAGAAACCCTGTTGACCTTCCATCCATGTCGACCTAGTGACTGTCGACCTATAGTGGTCGACCTAAACATTGTCGACCTAGATACTGTTGATTTGATGAACCACACCCATAATTCCCATGATACTGGCATATAATTTCTGTGATATTGCTGCATAATTCCGTATAGTTTTAGTTATCCTGCCGTATAATTCCATATAAATCCAAATAATTCCGTATAAATCCAGTACAGTGGTGCTGCCATATAAATTCAGTGGTGCTGTCCTGTGCTGTATATTATTTACTCCAAATAAAGGGGTTATTAATATTTAATCCAAATCATTTTTACAAGGTTTGCCCGGTGAGGTGTAGTGGTACGCTCTCTTGTGCAGCATATTGTGTTATCTCACTCTAGAAAAATAATGGAGAACAAACATTTAGAGGATAAAATAGGAAAGATCTAGAACCACTTCCTCCTAGTGCTGAAGCTGCTGCCAGTAGCCATGACATAGATGATAAAATGCAATCAACATCGTCTGCCAAGGCAGATGCCCATTGTGATAGTAGAGGGCATGTAAAATCCCAAAAGCCAAAGTTCAGTAAAAAGACCCAAAAAAATAAATTTAAATTGACTGAGGAGAAATTTAAACTTGCCAATATGCCATTTATGACACGGAGTGGCAAGGAATGGCTGAGGCCCTGGCCTATGTTCATAAGTAGAGGTTCAGCTTCACATGATGATGGAAGCCCTCATCTTCCCACTAGAAAAATTAAAAGAGTTAAGATGGAAAGAGCACAGAAAAGAACTGTGCGTTCTGAGATGGTATCACAAATCCCCAAGTAGAGTCTAAGTGTGTCGGCGGTTGTGATGCCTGACCTTCCCAACACAGTAAGGGAAGAGGTGGCTCCTTCCACCATTTGCATGCCCCCTGCAAGTGCTGGAAGGAGCACCCACAGTACAGTTTCTGATATTCAAATTGAAGATGTCACTGTTGAAGTACACCAGGATGAGGATATAGGTGTTGCTGGCACTGAGGAGGAAGTTGACGATGAGGATTCTGATGGTGATGTGGTTTGTTTAAGTCAGGCACCGGAGGAGACACTTGTTGTCTGTGGGATGAAAAAGCCCATTGTGATGCATGGGCAAACTACCAAAAAAGCCACCTCTTTGGTGTGGAATTATTTCTCTACAAATCCGGAAAACAGGTGACAAGCCATGTGTTGCCTCTGTCAATCTGTAATAAGTAGGGGTAAGGATCTTAACCACCTAGGAACATCCTCCCTTATATGTCACCTGCAGCGCATTCATCATAAGTCAGTTTCAAGTTGTGAAACTTTGGGTAAGAGTGTAAGCAGTCCACTGACACCTAAATCCCTTCTTCCTCCTGTACCCAAGCTCCTGCAAGCCACACCACCAATAACTTCAACGTCAACTTCCTCCTCAGTCAGGAACGTCAGTAGTCCTGCAGGCCATGTCACTGGCATGACTGAGGATTTCTCTCCTAACTGGGATTCCTCCAGAGGATCCTTGAGTAGTACACTTGCTGTTGTTTCCACTGCTGTTGTTGCTGCTGGGAGTCAATCGTCATCCCAGAAGGGTAGTAAGAAGACCACTTGTACTACTTTAACTAAGCAATTGACTGTCCAACAGTCCGTTGTGAGGAAGATGAAATATGACAACAGTCATCCTGTTGCAAAGCGGATAACTGAGGCCTTGACACTTATGTTGGTGTTAGATGTGCGTCCAGTATCCGCCATTACTGCAGTGGGATTTAGACAATTGATGGAGGTATTGTGTCCCCAGTACCAAATCCCATCTAGGTTCCACTTCACTAGGCAGGCGATACCGAGAATGTAAAAAGACGTCAGAAAAAGAATCACAAGTGTCCTACAAAATGCAGTTATATCCAGTGTCCACTTAACCACAGATGTGGACAAGTGGAAAAAGGCAGACTAAGGACTATATGACTGTGACAGCCCACTGGGTAGATGTATGGCCTCCCGCAGCAACAACAGCAGCGAGAACAGTAGCAGCATCTTGCAAACGCCAACTCGTTCCTAGGCAGGCTACGCTATGTATCACAGCTTTCTGTAGGAGGCACACAGCTGACAACCTCTTTTAGAAAATGAGGGACATCATCACAGAATGTCTTAACCCAATTAGACTCTCCTGGGGATTTGTGATATCGGACAACGCCACCAATATTGTGCGTGCATTACATCTGGGCAAATTCCAGCATGTCCCATGTTTTGCACATACAATTAATTTGGTGGTGCAGAATTTTTTGAAAAATGACAGGGGTGCACAGGAGATGCTGTCGGTGGCCCAAAAAAATTGCAGGCCACTTTCGACATTTTGCCACCGCATGCCGAAGACTGGAGCAACTGCAAACACTCCTGAACCTGCCCTGCCATCAACTGAAGCAAGAGGTGGTAACAAGGTGGAATTCAACACTCTATATGCTTCAGAGAATGGAGGAGCAGCAAAAGGCCATTAAAGCCTATACATCCACCTACGATAAAGGCAAAGGAGGGGGATTGCACCTGACTCAAGCACAGTGGAGAATGATTTCTGTCTTGTGCAAGGTTCTCAAACCCTTGCCACATGTGAAGTCAGTTCAGACACTGCCAGTTTGAGTCAGGTCATTCCCCTCATCAGGCTTTTGCAGAAGCAGCTGGAGAAATTGAAGGAGGAGCTAAGACTAAGCGATTCCACAAAGTATGTGGGACTTGTGGATGGATCCTTTCATTCACTTTGCCAGGATTCAAGGGTGGTCAATCTGTTTAAATCAGAGCACTACATTTTGGGCACCGTGCTCGATCCTCGGTTTAAAGCCTTTGTTGTATCTCTCTTGCCAGCAGACACAAGTGTGCAGAGGTGCAAAGACCTGTTGGTTAGTAAATTGTCAACTCAAGCGGAACGTGACCCGTCAACAGCTCCTCCTTCAATTTCTCCCTCCACTGGGGCTGCAAGGAAAAGGATAAGATTTCCTAGCCCACCCACTGGCGGTGATGCAGGGCAGTCAGGAGCAAGTGCTGACATCTGGTCTGGAAGGAAGTACCTGCCAACGAATACCGACATGCCTACTTTCACTGCATATGATTCTTTCACCATTGAAAGAATGGTGGAGGATTATATCAGTGACAGCATCAAAGTAGGCATGTCAGACAGTCTGTATGTATACTGGCAGGAAAAAGAGGCAATTTGGATGCCCTTGCACAAGCTGGCTTTATTTTACCTAAGTTGCCCCCCCTCCAGTGTGTACTCCGAAAGAGTGTTTAGTGCAGCCGGTAACCTTGTCAGCGATTGGTGTAGGAGGTTACTTCCACAAAATGTGGAGAAGATAATGTTCATCAAAATGAATTATAAATTCCTCCGGGAAGACCTTTACCAGCAATTTCCTCAAGAAAATACAGATGGACCTGAGATGGTGGATTCCAGTGGGGACGAATTAATACTCTGTGAGGAGGAGGATGTACACAGTGAAAGGGGTGAGGAATCGGAGGGTGAGGTTGACATCTTCCCTCTGTAGAGCCAGTTTGTGCAAGAAGAGATTGATTGCTTCTTTTTTTGGTGGGGGCCCAAACAAACCAGTCATTTCAGCCACAGTCGTGTGGCAGACCCTGTCGCTGAAATTATTGGTTTGTTAAAGTGTGCATGTCCTGTTTATACAACATAAGGGTGGGTGGGAGGGCCCAAGGACAATTCCATCTTGCACCTTTTTTTCTTCTTATCATCATGTGCTGTTTTGGGAACTATTTTTTTAAAGTGCCATCCTGTCTGACATTTCCATAAATGTACAGTGGTACTGACATTTAATTCCAGTGATTTGGACATATAATTCCAGTGATTTGGACATATAATTCCAGTAATTTGGACGTATAATTTTAGTGGGAATTGTTGTGTCGCTTGGCTTAGTCGTACAGGTTTCTCATTGCACCTCTTCAACATCTTTGCATGAGGTGCTGTTTGGGGCCTAGTTTTTGAAAAGTGCCATCTTGTCGGACACTGCCGTATGATTGCAGGGGTACTGCTGTATTAGTCCTGGGGTACTGCCGTATAAGTCCACCAATTGAAGAATTTTTTATAAATGACAGGGGCATGCTGGAGATGCTGTCAGTGGACCGAACATTTGCGGCCCACTCACGACATTCAGCCACTGCGTGACACTACTAGATAGGCCAGGTGGTTGTGTTGCTTAGCTTAGTCATACAGCAACCTCGGTGCACCTTTTTCTCTTCTTTGCATCATGTGCTGTTTGGGGTCTTTTTTTGATATCTGCCTTCCTGTCTGCCACAGCAGTTCCACTTCTAGATGTGCCAATTGTTTGTGTTGCTTGGCTTAGTCATACAGATACCTTATTGCACCTCTTCTACATCGTTGCATGAGGTGCTGTTTGGGGCCTAGTTTTTAAAAAGTGCCATCTGTCTGACAATGCAGTGCCACTCCTAGATGGGCCAGGTGTTTGTGCCGCACACTTGTGTCACTTAGCTTGCCCATCCAACTACCTAATTGCACCTCTTTTTCTTCTTTGCATCATGTACTGTTTGGGGACAAGTTTTTCAATAGTGTTATGTTGTCTGCAACTGCAGTGCCACTCCTAGATTGGCCAGGTGTTTGTGCCGCACACTTGTGTCGCTTAGCTCATACAGCCACCTCGGTGCAACTTTTAGGCCTAAAAACAATATTGTGAGGTGTGAAGTGTTCAGAATATACTGGAAATGAGTGTAAATGAATGTTATTGAGGTTAATAATACTGTAGGAGCAAAATTACCCGCAATTTCTGTGATTTTAGCTGTTTTTATGTTTTTCCCCAAAAAAATCATTAAGATCCATAACCAAAACCAAAACACGAAAGGGTGGTTTTGGCAAAACCAAGCCAAAACCAAAACACGAAAGTGGAATTAGAACGAAAACCAAAACACAAAACACGAAAAGTGCCACTCGCACATCTCTAGAAAGTAAGAACCTACAAGTTGCTTTATAATAATAATAGTAATAATGATAATTATATTTACCATATATACTGTAGCGCTCATTCTCCAGTTGGACTCATGGCACTTAATAACTACTGTCTTGTGGTATTATTTACTAATGGTGTTCAAAAAAGATTTTCCATATCAAGTTCTTGTAAAGAAAATTGCAAATACAAAGCAATAAATGGGGTGCACTAGGCTTAGTTGTAATGAATTTTACCACATGCCTGTTTACTGGGGATTGGGAACAGATCTGGAGGGAAGATTAACTCTTCATATATACAGTATAGAAAATAAAAAAACTTTTATCACTGTATACAGTAAATGTCAGGCTTAGGAACGTACTATGGGGGTGATGCAGAGCTGATTGTAGATACGATCAGTTTCTCTGACATGCCGTTAGATGCCCAGCACAGGGCTAGTTCGCCCCGCATGTCAGGCCCTGCCCCACCCGCAAGGGTGAGAGAGCCTCGCACGGCAGCAATGCTTTGGCACCCACCAAGTAGCTCCCTACCTGCGCAGCCTAGCTGCGCTGGCAGGTGGCTACCCACCATGTTCTGGGTCGCAGCAGCTGTGTGTGATGTCCCGCAGCCACCGCAGCTCGCCCCCACAATGGTCCGGACATGCCTGCGTTGTCCAGACTTCACCCCACCAACGGCATTCTAATACCATTGACACGCCCCTCCCGCCCAGCGACTGCCGTTGCCTGACAATCAGGCAGAGGCGATTGCACCAGTGAGATGCTTTTAGCATCTCACTGGGACTTACTGGGTGCAAAAACCGCATGCAGAGCAAGGTGAGTCCTGCACAAATGTATATTGGATTATCAGATGGGGGTTCATTTCTGGAGTGTGGGTCCCCCTGGACTGTTGAGGCTGTTTTGCCTCAGGAGCAACACATATTAACACTTATTTTCATATTTACTTTCATCCCTAGCGTGTGTTTTGTTTCAATGTAATTAATTTCCTACCTTCACTTTTCACTACTTTACCTCTCACTACTTTATCTCACACTTCATTACCTCTCACTAATTAACCCCTGCTCCTTTCATCAGCCTCAATCACTAACCTATTTTCACTTTTTCATTATATATTTTTTCACTTTTGTGTTGCCCTGGGGTCACTCAGCTGCTTCATTTTGGGGGGACCCGCACCCTAGATTTGTACACCCCAAAATGTTAAGGATTTGCCCGACAAATGAGGTAACCTGGACGCGGTGGGCAAGCAGTTACTTATGGCCATAACTATGCAAAGAACCTTGCTCAAAATGCAGAATTTTATTCCAATGATTATTATTAATAATTTGGTAATGTTTGAATTGTGCACCTGCAACCTTTTTCCTTTTTCTTTGTATGGGTGAAAAAACCTTCAGAGTGCGATCGCTGCCATTGCAGCGATCGCTTCTGAATCACCCCTAATGTATCTAGTTCATTTCTGGTGAAATGTTTCACATTCTAATATAGTTAAATTAGATAAGGGGTGATTTTCCTGCCATTTTTATATTATACTGCTGCTAGCCAACCAACCAGCTTTATTATCTTTCAGCTATGCAATCACAACAAATATTTAATTTCTTGAGTTATTTTCAGAGCTATCAGAGCTGATATTTAAGAACTATATAATGATTTTATACCGGTTAATATATATTATTTTACTTTTAAATATTTTCAGATAGAATTGTTAATATTTATAGATTTTAATTAATAATTGAATCTGTGCATGGTCAACATTACATTGATTACTGTATATTGCTTTTTTAACGTGTAATAGGATATCATTTTTTTTTCTTTATCAGACATATGGTGAAAGATAATTTATTGTGTTGTTGTCACACTGCGGGTACTCTGACCCGCTTACCTCACCAAGTGCTGCCTATTCACTGTTTGACAAGTCTCAGCTTGCCAGTCATCTTGCTTGAGATCAGCTGATACTATTACATCCATTTACAGAGACTTATTTCTCTCAGGACTGCAATGTCCAATCCAGAGTAATTTTATGCCCTAGGCAGATAATCCCAGCTAAAGAGACAGCCACAGTGGCACAATGCCAACTTGAAAGGTGATGATTGATCTCATCACCCATAATATGAATTGATGACATCACCACCTCAGGCCCTTTGTTGGCATCTCTGGCCTGACCACATTCAGACAGCTTCCATTGTTACAGCCCAAGGCACTGCCGCTGAGGATACATAATGAGCCAGTCTGTCTCATTGTACTGCTGACAGCTGCAGGCTCCTTAATTGCTGTGGCTGCACTGCCACTAGTTCCGCCTCTGACCCAGCACCCCTCTACCAGCACAGCACCCATCACTCAGTAGCACAAATCATAACAGCAGCCAGCAACACTCATCCCCCCTCACCCAAAGCAATCCTCATCTAGCACCCTTCACCCAGCACAGCACCCCTCATATAGATCCCTTCTGCCCTCTACCAGCACAGCATCCTTCACTTAGCAGCACATATCACAGCTAGTGCAGCAGCCAGCAACAACCAGCACCCATCACCCAACACCTCATACCTGGCCAGCACACAGCAACAGCACCCATCACAGCAGTCAGCTCACTCATACATGCTGAGCTGACTTTAATCAAGACATTTTTACAAAAATTTACTTTTTAAAGCTGGATGACTGACTGCTAGTTAAGCTGAGTTGCGATGCATCCACCCCTGCAATTGTTGTGAAGCTCCTTCCTGTGCTTGGTGGGGGTGGCTGGCAGGCAGTCAGTGCAGGCTCATCCTGCTGGACTCCACAAAACTCCATGGGAGGAGAAGCTGCTGTGGATGGGCATGCACAGCAGCCCTCCTCCAGTGACTAATTTAGATATTGCCCATTGCCCACACTGTCTGCTCCCTGCTCCCAGTACTGACTGCATGCTAAGCTGTCCAATCTGAGCTGAGCTCTGATCACAGTAGCTAGAGTCATCATCCATCCAAGTGCCCCAAACCACCACTGGCCCCTAGGCATTCCATATGCCCCTATGTGTATTGACTCCTGCAGTCCTACTCTTAATGTATTTTGTGCATTAAAACATGTATCAGTGCACCTATGCACTTTTCCAAGCACTCTGCTAATTTGTCCTGTTGTTCCAGCATTCAGTTTGGTGCTCAGTCTTTCCTAGTTACACCAGTGTGCTTATCTTATTCAGCCTGCATATTTGCTGGTAATATCACAGACAGGTTTAGAAAGAGAAGTGACATGATCACATTAGCAGTCACTTCACTTCTGAGTCATAACAGGGAAGGACGGCTTTCAGAGCCTCTGTCCCTGAGCATTTTAGTACATATCGATGGTACATAATTTCTTATTGCTTTTTATAGCGGTTATAAAAAATTCTAATTATCTGCAGGGATGCATGCCAGGCCATGTTTGCTGGATTAGGATTTGGAATTGGTTCTGATTCATTGGACGCCTTTGGATTTGAATTTGGATATTTTGGAAAAATTTACAAAGAGAGCTAATATCACTTAATTTGGGCGTATTATTAACCTCAATAACATTAATTTCCAGTCATTACCACTCAATTTTGACCACCTCACAATATTGTTTTCACCATTATTGCCCAAGACTGGTGGGCTAAACTGCGGTATACAGTGTGGACTGGATACATTGTGGGTCAGATACAGTGTGGGTTGGATACAGTGCGGGATAAAGGACAGGTTGAATACAATGCAGGATACAGGACAGGTTGGATACAGCACTGGTTGGATACAGTGCGGGTCAGATACAGTGCAGTTTGAATACAGTGTGGGTTGAATATAGTGCAGGATACGCTGCAGTTCAGATACAGTGTGGAATATACTGTGGGTTGGATATAGTTTGGGTTTGATACCATGTGGACTGGATACAGTTTGGGTTGGATACACTGCGGGATTCAGTTTGGGTCAGATACAGTTCTGGAAACATTCTTGGTTGGATACAGTGCGAGATACATTGCTGGTTGGATACAGTGTGGGTTGGATACAGTGCAGTATACAGTGTGGGTCAGACAAAATGCAGGATACAGTGCAGAGTGGCTACACCAATAGTGCACTTACTGTGAAAGGGGATGCCAGCAATGTCCTCAGTGCAGGAGTGTTAGCAGTGCAGGGGTGCTGGCAGAGTCCTAAGTGTTGGGTTGCCAGCTGTGTCGGTACTGCTCGGGTGCTGGTGGTGAAGGCAGTTATGGTGGTGTCTTTAGTGCAGAGTTACTGGTGGTGTCAGTACTGCTGGCTGTGTTGGCAGTGCTGGAGTGCCAGGTGTGTCCTCACTGCAGGGGTGCTGACAGTGTCAGCAGTGTTAGAAGTGTCTTCAGTGTGTTGGCGGTGATGGTGGTGTCCTCAGTGCGGGGGTGCCGGCAGTGTCCTCAGTACAAAGTTGCTGGTGGAGTCAGCACTGCTGGTTGTCTCGGCAGTGTGGGGGTGCCAGGGGTGTCCTCACTGCAGGGTTGCCAGCAGTTCTGGCAGTGTCCTGAGTGCTGGCAGTGTTGGCATTGCAGGAGTGTCAGTGGTGTCCTCAGTGCGGGAATACCGGCAGTGTCGGCATTGCTGGAGTGCCATCCGTGTCCTCAGTGTGGGGGTGATCATCAGTGCAGGAGTGCCAGTGAAATGATTAGTGTGGGGGTGTCAGCAGTGCAAGCGGCAGTGTCAGCAGTGTAGGTGGTGGTGTCATTTGCGCGGTGCTGACTGCCATATAGTCCCCTTAAAGTCTATAGGGACATGCTGATTTGCTGAGAGCCGTTACAGACAGCTCTCTCAGCCAATCAGCGTTCAGCTCATTGACTTTCTGGGACTTTGAAACTGGCGCCTGAGCCGAAAATGTGAGATCAGATAGCAGGATCTCATGGTCTTGCCTTGAGTTGGGATCCGAGGCAGCCAGGGCAGATCCAAGCCCCGGCTAAACTGTATTGGATCCCAAAAGTTTAGAGTAGGGAGACCAATACCGGGATCAGTATTAGCGGGATCCCGGGATCTAGGGCCAAAAATGGCTGGGATTCAATCCCGGGATTGAAAGCTCCAATCCCAGGGACTGAGGGATCAGTGTTGAGCATCTTCAGTACACTCAGACACTGCCCATCTCCTCCTCCCAGCTCCCCTGTGCAGCGTGATGTGCAGTCACAGGTCAAGCTGCGCCATCACCCACCACTGGGAGCCGCCGAGAGGGAGAAGAGGATGTTTCCCACTCACCCGCCCTGTATGTCTGGTGAATTATGTGTGCAGGATGGGTGGGGCAGGGCATGGTGGGTGGCCACATAGGGAAAAGCCAATCCTGGGTATCCCGGGAATTACGGAATTGACCATTTTTCAATACTGATACCCGGGATTGAAAAAATGGCCCGGGATTGGCCTCTCTAGTTCAGAGTGGTTCAGATTTCTTAAAATCTGAACCGCTCACCTCTAATTATCTGGTATAAGAGCTGAGTTTTCATAAATACGTCCTTGACGCTAAATAAAGCCTATGATCTGGAAATATGCAAAGATTGCAATGTCTACATAAAAAACTGCATACTTTCTTTCTAATATTATTTTTAATTATTTTCTGAGTATATCTCAATACACTTCAGGACCACCATGTCCTTAAAATAATTTGCTTTTCACAGAATATATTTTTAGATTGAATATTATTGAATATGCAATCTATATAAAACATACCCAAATGTTTGTAAAATTATGTTTCTAATATTTTTTCACAGAATTTTTTATATTGTTTTTATATTGTGTAATAAAAGTGATAAATTCTTTCTGATAACTGTGTTTTGCATCTATTTGAGTGCTGTTGCTCAAGGGTTTACACATCAAGAAGGCAGCAACTGCAGAGGAATACATTTATTTTCTAATTTATGTAAGAATCTGGACTGATTTAATAAATCTTTGTTGAATGCAGGATATATATAAATACTGTATGGTTCTCACTTAGGAGTTAGGAGTTACTGTAACTTATTTACCGGGTGCACAATTTTCACAATATTTAAAAAAAACACCACATTTTCTATTACTGCAACATCTTAGAGACTCATACAAAGTTGGACATACTGTGCATCCAATTTTCAAATGTAAAAACGTGCTTCATTATATGCAGTGAAACCCTGTGGAATGATGAGTTTAGTATAAGTTTCCTCTAAGGCCCCCTATGCATGGTGGTAAAGGGGCTAGCAAATGCATCATAAGCAATGCAAGATTTTCATACAGTATGTACAGTCACTGGTCACTGTGAAAACAAGTGAATTCCAATCAGGCGCACTAAGCAGCCAAAAAAATCCCTTCCTTTCAAGAAGGTTTTCCACAACCCTTCACCAATAATACACCAAACAAAAATTGAAGGTGGACTTAACTGGTGCTAAAACAAATCACTGTCATCTCTCCTTCAGGAATGTTCCTTTGGCAAACTGGTAGTCATTTACTCCAGAAGTTCACATAGTGAAATACCAATTATTACATTAAAAAATCAATAAAATATATTGTTCTTTCTATCATGAAGTCCACACAATGAAGCCAGTGCTCCCCTTAGGCTAAGCAGGATAATTACCAGCTGCTCTAGAACTGTAAACACAGTTCTCAAAGCGTGGTGGTATGTAATGGAGTCCCGGACACTCCAGCTACTCCTCCTGTCACTGGTCTTGCCTGCCACCAAACGGGTTGTCCCCCTGCCGCACCAATGCATTTCAATCCCAAGATGAGATCTTTTTCAAGGTAGTGTTGCACAGTCGTAAAATACATGCGGTTACTTTCCTAGCCCTGGTTCTATCCATGGACTCCACTAATTGCTGATATGTTATTAGTTATATGCTAGGCAATATTGTATTGTATTATGTTGTTATTATATTGTACAGTTATGTTTTATTAGTTATTTTAGGAATATGCAGTTTATTTGGTTATACTGTGTTCAATGTGTGTGATTGTATGCCAGAGTGTTAGTAACATAGTTAAATCAGTTCACTGTAATGTAAGTCCCCTAGTTGTACAATCAGATGTGATTAGGATGAGTAGGTTATGTAGTAAACAGGTCATGTATGCAGCTGCAGGTAATTGGATCCTATACACCCCATTGTGTACAGGAGCCCAGACACCTCATCTCCACTCCTCTGTGACCTCCTCACTGACCAGCTTGTGTGATGAATAGACAAGGGAGGGTATAACAAGAGGAGTGAGCTCTACTGGTGAGGGAGAGATCTACACAGAAGGTGAGAGAGTGGATGTACCTCTGAAGTGCAGACACTGACTAGGCATTGTGGTGCCGTCAGTGGCGAGAATCCGTGGCACAGGACGCTGTGTGAGCTGGTATCCTAGACCAGGGGACACAGAATCATGGCCAGTGTATAACAGCAGGAAATCACAGGCAGCTGTAATCCTAGGCTACTGTGGCATTTAGTAAGTAAGATGCCATCCTGACTTTCAATTGTTAATGTTATTGTGTAATGTGCGTATATATTTACAATAAAGGGCATTTGCCACTTTACTAAACTGTTAACCTGAGTGATCAGAGAATCTGTATCTTCACAAATGGTGGTAGCAGTGGGATCACTCAGTCCCGGTTTACCCTGGGTAAGGTTGCGAGAGGTGTCGGCGGAGTACACCTAAGACCCTTGTAAACAGTTTGGCACACAGTAGCCAGGTATCTTGCTGAAAAGTTGTTGGTACATTCGGAAAGTTAGCAGTATGGAGGCAGAAACAGAGGTGTACAAAAACCTCAACAAGAGATTCCTGCATATGGTCTGTCAAGCACGCGGTATTAAGGTGACCGTAACGGATGTAAAGGAATCCATAATTACAAAATTGGTTCTATGGGATCGAGAACACCCTGATAATGAGGAGGAGGACTCTGAGGAGTCGGACGATGAGAAACAAGTGACAGAATGGTTGAGACCTGCAGCCAGGACATTCGATGCCAGTAACCGCAGTGAGAGTAGAGGATCGGTGGTGGGATCCCGAGGGTTAGTACAACCCCATCTGAAATCCCTTGGAGAGAGGCAGGTTGAAGAAAAGTTTGATAGGACACCAGAGGTATTTAATGCCCGTCTAGAAGCACTGGGAGATGGCGCAACACCCGATGATCGGATGAGGTTAATAAAGGAAGTGCTGGGATTACCATACAACAGTCCTACAGTGTTGAATCTTGCACCAGCAGCTACAATTCTACAGACCCCCTGTGTCATCAGGATGCACCCCAGGGAAGGTGCCAGCAGCGCAACCTGATGTCTGACGTTTCATACAGAGGAGATTCGCAAAGACAGCGACTGGGTCAGAGGATGGAGAGCTCGAGCAGTCGTCTGATGGAATCCACACTGAGATAGCATGAACAGACCAGGGACCAGGTCGTGTTGGAATATCCCGTGAGGCAGTTATCTCCATACAGGAGACAGTGGTGTCTGTGTCATACAGAGCAGGCAAGTGCAGTGAATGCCCCTCTGCACTGCCCTATACAAGGAATATCCGAGGAATGGATGAGTTGTGGATCTGCTGTGCTTTTAGCTGTCCCATATGCTATACTGGGGGAGGGTACTAAAAATGAGAAGGAAATGGGGTCTGTCATTCAGACACCACAGGAGGAGATGCACTATGCCTTCTCATATGCTGAGGTGGAAGATTGAGATCTAATAACCAGCTGCGAAGAGAGCTACAAGGACTGTGTGGAAGAGTAGATCTCTGTGATGGCAGCAATAGGTGGTAACATCCCAACTATAAGCATGGTTAGTGCAGACAGTGTCTCACTTCAGGCTGAGCAGCATATTCGGCTGGAGGAAGACTATTGTGAAGCAATGTCCATGGCTGCCCCAGTTATTTTATCAGAAAAGGGTGGGCAGGAGGTGCCCAGTGTATCCCCAGCTACTGTATCTCTCGCAGAAGATTCTGGAAGTCTGTTCCCATTCAGTGTACTTGATGATAAGGAGCTGCAGTCTGAATGCCAGAACCTGCCCTGTGACTCAGAGAGAATCCAGGTATCAGAGATGGTGAAAATAACATCAGCACAAGAACTGGAAGGGAACATGTTGCTCTACTCTAAGGCACCTGACTGTGTTTTGGACTGGTATTGTGTGCAATGTGAAATGACTGACTCTAACCAGGACAATAATGTTCAGCCAGGACATTTAACAGTGAATGCAGTGAATGGAGAAGGTAATGCCACTGTCCCTGTGAACCTACATCCATGTTCCAGTACAACCATGGTCGAGTTGGTGGGTACACACAAGGGAGCTGAGTAGATTGTACTCCAGGCCAAAGCATACAAGACTCGGAGAGGAATCCCACAAGTTACCCAGCCAGCCAGGCTGGGAGAGGCATTTACCCAGGATAGCACAGAAGAAACTTCCGGCATGGAGGAATCCCCACTGTGCACTGCCAGTTACCATACCCATGGTTCTTGTTTGGGGGAGGCAAGCCACTGTCCTGATGCACCAGAGGTGATGGAAGTGGGGTTCCCAGGGAATACTTTGGGGAGGGAGAGTGAGGGCTCCAGAGATCAGATTTTATTTACGGAGGAAAACTGCATCAATCTGAAATATGAGTTTACCCAGTTGGGTGTAGGGGAATTATTAAGTCCCCAGGTGCAGTTATTATACCTGTTGAAATACACTGTGTTACTGGCTGTTTGCCCAACCAAACGACCATCTCCAAAGGGGACTTTGATTAATGTATTTGCATGGGACACCAGGAGGAAATACAAGAACTATGGACTGCTGATCACATTTCCACCAGACCCTGGTAAGACTCTATTGATTTACATACTGTGGGCCATGCACCCAACAGACCGGGAAAAGGAATCCCCACACAAGCCGTGTGACAATTGCTTAAGGCTTTGGACATGGGATGCTGGTGGTCTCCCTACAGACTGCATAAAGCTATTCACAAAAACACTGGGCCCATAAGAGCATCCAGCCAGTCATTGTTATGACAGAACCCAGACTGTTTGATGTAGGAGAGCGTCACTGCTCTCAGCATGCTTAAGCTATCCAGGACACATGTCTAGAAAGTAGGGGAAGGTAATGTGATGACACAGCCGGCGCGTCGTGTCGCACAGTCGTAAAATACATGTGGTTACTTTCCTAGCCCTGGTCCTATCTATGGACTCCTCTAATTGCCGATATGTTATTAGTTATATGCTATGCAATATTGTATTGTATTATGTTGTTATTATATTGTACAGTTTTGTTTTATCTGTTATATTAGGAATATGCAGTTTATTTGGTTATACTGTGTTCAATGTGTGTGATTGTATGCCAGAGACGTGTTAGTAACATACTGTAGTTAAATCAGTTCATTGCAATGTATATCCCCTAGCTGTACAATCAGATGTGATTAGGATGAGTAGGTTATGTAGTAAACAGGTTATGTATGGAGCTGCAGGTAATTGGATCCTATACACCCCATTGTGTACATGACCCCAGACACCTCGTCTCCACTCCTCTGTGACCTCCTCATCGACAAGCTTGTGTGATGAATAGACAGGGGAGGGTATAACAAGATGAGTGAGCTCTACTGGTGAGGGAGAGATCTGCACAGAAGGTTGGAGAGTGGATGTACCTCTGAAGTGCAGACACTGACTAGTCATTGCGGTGCCATCAGTGGCGAGAAACCATGGCGCAGGACATTGTGTGAACTGGTATCCTAGACCAGGGGACACAGAACCACAGCCAGTGTGTAACAGCAGGAGATCGCAGGCATCTGTAATCCTAAACTACTGTGGCACTTAGTAAGATACCATCCTGGCTTGCAGTTGTTAATGTTATTGTGTACTGTGTGTGTATATTTACAATAAAGGGCATTTGCCACTTTACTAAACTGTTTACCTGAGTGATCAGAGAATCTGTATCTTCACACTTACATCCCTTAAAATAAAGACAGAGAATGGAAATATATATGACAAATGAAAAAATGATAAACACTATATATATTCATATAATTTTAAACGTTACAAAGTAACAATAGCAAAGTAAGAACCAATTATATTTAAACGTGTTATATGAGGTATAGATGGTGGCCCTCCTTCCTCACAGAATTTGAGTGTCCATATGGTCCATTTAGCAGAATCACGGAGGCATATAAATAAAATGAGTGTTGATTAAATAAAATAATTTAATTTAAATAAATTGTCATAAAAACCATTTGATTTCAAAATCTGAATTCAGCCCCTCTGGTTGTAAGGTGCCTAATTCATAGATAGTTTTCATCTCTATTCTGGCTAATTGGCTGGGAACATCTTTCTGACACCAATTGCCCTTAACATGTTTCAAACCGCAAAACTTACTAATTGCTGAGCTATCGCTATGGTGGCATCTTCTAAAGTGCTCAGACAGTGCATGTGTGGTTAGACCTTTCTTAATATTATGAAGATGTTCTCCAATATGCACTTTCAAAGGTCTTGATGTTCTACCTATGTACCATAGTCCGCATTTACATTATATACTGTACGCAACATTATTGGTATTAGAGGTCATAAAGTCCACTATTTTAACTGTGTTCTGATTAATTGTTACTTCAGACAATTTCTTCCCATTGCCTTGTACACTTTTGCAACCTAAGCATATGCCGCATCTAAAATAGCCTTTAGACTTCACCGTAGTCATTGGTTTCTTTGGGGGTAATGCACTTTTCACCAGATTGGTACTAATATTGGGGGCTCTCCTATAAATGCATCTTGGTTTAGATGGTAACACATCTTCTATAATGGGATCTTTCTTTAATGCTTGCCTTTCTTTAAAAGTTAAATTATGTTTCAAAATTTTCTTTTCAGCTGATTGTATATCATCCAAGACCAATTTTAAAAAGGTCTCCATGAAATTTCCCTTCATGTGTGTTTGGTTAAACATGTATTTTGGCTTAAAGGGGATATTTGGGGGTGTGGATCAGGTAATATGACCTTCTTGTTCTCTACTCATGAAAAGCTTTTTAATGCTAAGTTTCCTTTTAAATTTATTTAGGTCTACAAACATAGAGAATTTATTCAGGGTTGGGCCGGGGCATATTTCAGTCCCTTCTCTAATAGGGAAATTTCTTCCCTCGCTAATATATGTGCACTCAAATTGAAGATCTTAACTCCCTAATTCGGTCATTTTTTAGCTGTTTACGTTTTCACTTCCATTTGGTATTTCATTAGTCTTATTCTTGTTTTTATTTCTATCATGGTTTCGTTTCTTTCTCTTTTTCTGGTGTGTATTCCTCTTTTTTTCTTTTTTGTTATCCCTTTCCTACAACCCTTACTTCTTATCTTAGATGTGATCTATTCGGTCTCCGAAAAAAACTCGGGGAGTCACCATAATATTCTAAAGCTTCATATGTATTCTGGTTGGGTATTCTCATTTCCGTATGTTCATTCTGATAATGACTGTCATGTCTATATCTATATTTTCCCCATCGTTGTTGATTTTTGGAGTTTTGATTAAGAGTCCGGTTGTCTCTTCTATTGTATGGTTATCTCCTAATATTTCCTTTATGAGTTTCCTCAACCTCCCTTCTCGGGTGCCGGACATAAGAATCAGTATATGATGGATAGGTAGGCTTCATGTCATAACTGGGATGATGTGTTCTATTTGATTCTAGTTCTATATTCTCCTCATATCTATTATCTATTAGTTTGCGTGGAGAAATCCCCATTCTTAATGTTGAATGTTCATTCCCATTCTGACCTTCTATTATGCCATGTCGCTCACTTGATACTTCCCTCTTTCTGTCTCTGTTAAATTTTCTTACTTTTCTATTGATTAAACTCTTTTCATTCTTTTTCAAGCTATTCTCAATAAGTTTTTCCAAGTCTTTATATTCTGGCAAATCAATAAATGGTTGTATTAATTCTTTAAGATTGGAGATTTCAGTCTCCAATTGGGATAATTCTCATTTTCTATCTGTAATGATGAGAGAAAAGGAACAGCATGTTAGCATTCTTTCCCATTCTAGCAAGAATCCTTCACTTGCAGAAGTGAAAGATGCCTATTTTTCAATACGTAATCCCTTGGGAATTATCTGGTGGGAGCCATACTTCTCCAAAGTTACCGTTTCCCACCCGATGTGGTTTTCTTTTAGGAGCGTGGTTTTCATTTTTTTCATAATACTATCTAGATTTTTATCTAGTAGTATAATGGAATCACCTTCTTCCTTGAAAACATAATTAAATGTTGTTTTCCTATTTTCTCTATGTTTATACATATTGCTGCACGTTAGGGATTCACTTCAAGGAAAAAATGATCCGATTACCACTGCGAAAGCAAGTGAATTCCAATCTGGCGCACTAAGCAGCCCAAAAAATCCCTTCCTTTCAAGAAGGTTTTCCTCAACCTTTCACCAATAACACAGCAAACAAAAATTGAAGGTGGGACTTAACTGGCGCTAAAACAAATCACTGTCAAATGTCCCTTTGGCTAACTGTCAGTCATTTACTCTAGAAGTTCACATAGAAAAAAGGGGGGGGGGGATATCACATATAGTGAAATACCACTTATTACATTAAAAACATCAATAAAATATATTGTTCTTTCTATCATGAAGTCCACACAATGAAGGCAGTGCTCCCCTTAGGCTAAGCAGGATAATTACCAACTGTTCCAGAAATGTAAACACAGTGCTCAAAGAGTGGTGGTATGTAATGGAGTCCCGGATACTCCAGCTACTCCTCCTGTCACTGGTCTTGCCTGCCGCCAAATGGGTTGTCCCCCCGCAACACCAATGCATTTCAATCCCGAGCAGGGATCTTTTTCAAGGTAGTGTGTGGAATACTGGTCCTGATTGTGGATTTTTAAACTCCCGCTATCCTATCCGAGAAGCCGGGGCACAACTGCCCACTATACATTAATTACCTCAAGGGTCTGACCAGTACTTGTGCACCGCACTTCCAGCTGTAGTCATGGTTACGGCGGCATCGTCTCCTGATTAGCCACCCATTGTTTCCATATACAGATGGTTGTTATGGTGACGCGGCTTCTCCTCTGTAGAGCTATCTATCATGCCTTTTCCGGTCCCCGGGATCATGTAAAAACCTCTGATAACTCTATAGTGGTTATGAGTTCTCAATACTTTTATGTAGTCCGTTCATTTATTCATTAAGATTTCACTTTTAAAAAACTTTCCAAAACAAATATGAATATATCCCATCACATCACTTCCGGTGACGTGATCTACATCTAAAGTGCTTGGTGCTTCTTGAAAAAATTGTAAACAGTATATATATTCACATAATTTTAAATGTTACAAAGTAACAATACCAAAGTAAGAACCAATTATATTTAATCGTGTTATATGAGGTATAGATGTTGGACCTCCTTCTCACAGAATTTGAGTGTCTATATGGTCCCTTTAGCAGAATCACTGAGGCATATTAATTAAATGGGTGTTGATCAAATAAAATAAAATTATTTTATTTAAATAAACCAGGGATGGGGAACCTTCGATCCTCCAGCTGTTGTTGAATTACAAATACCAGCATGCATTGCTACAGTTTTGCTATTTGGCCATGCTAAAACTGTTGCAGGGCATGCTGGGATGTGTAGTTCAACAACAGCTGGAGGGCCGAAGGTTCCCCATCCCTGAAATAAACTGTCATAAAAATCATTTGTTTAAAAATCTGAATTCATCCCCCCTGGTTGTAAGGTGCCTAATGCATAGATAGTTTTCATCTCTATTCTGGCTAATTGGCTGGGAACATCTTTCTAAAGCCAATTGCCCTTTACATGTTTCAAACCGCAAAACTTACTAATTGCCGAACTATCGCTATGGTGGCATCTTCTAAAGTGCTCAGACAGTGCATGTGTGGTTAGACATTTCTTAATATTACGGAGATGTTCTCCAATATGCACTTTCAAAGGTCTTGATGTTCAAACTATGTACCATAGCCCGCATTTACATTCTATACCGTACAAATTTTTTGTATTACAGGTCATAAAGTCCACTATTTTAACTGTGTTCTGATTAATTGTTACTTCAGACAATTTCTTCCTACAGCTTTTTACACTTTTGCAACCTAAGCATAGGCCGCATTTAAAAAAGCCTTTAGACTTCACGGTAGTAATTGGATTCTTCGGGGGTAATGCACTTTTTATCAGATTGGTACTAATATTGGCGACTCTCCTATAAATGCATCTTGGTTTAGATGATAACACATCTCCTATAATGGGATCTTTCTTTAAGATTTTCCAATGTTTTTTGGGGTAATGGGGGGAGAGCACCATTTATAATAACAACCCCTTCGGAGCGAACCTGGTGTCCTGATATAGATATATAGATGACGTCTTTTTATATGAAGAGGTGGGGAAACCCTCCTAATTGAATTTTATCAATACCTAAATGCTAATTCTAAAAATATTTTTTTCACTTTTGATGCTAACATTGAAAAGGTGAACTTCTTGGATATTACGATATATATAGAACATGGTGTCATTAACACAATGAATTACACCAAACCAACCGATTCGGGTACTTACATAGATAAAACTAGTTTTCATCACACAAACTGTGTGGACTCAATTCCAGGAGGTCAATTCAGGTGTATTAGACATAACAGGAACACAAAAAATAAACAGGCGATAGAAATGCAGAGTTAATTTGAAGCATCTGGCTATAATAAAGAGAAGATTTATGAAGTTAGGACAGAGGTGGCAGTAGTTGATCAAAAGGATCTCCTAAGAATGAATCCTAGGAAAGGAAAAGAAAAAAATCCATCGGATTTTGAATGGGCCTTTGTCACAACATTAAGCAGCCAATATAAATATATAGAAAAATCTTTACAAAAACATTGGAAAATCTTAAAGAAAGATCCCATTATAGGAGATGTGTTACCAACTAAACCAAGATGCACTTATAGGAGAGCTGCCAATATTAGTACCAATCTGGTTAAAAGTGCATTACCCCCAAAGAAACCAATGACTACGGTGAAGTCTAAAGGCTTTTTTAGATGCGGCCTATGCTTAGGTTGCAAAAGTGTACAAGGCAATGGGAAGAAATTGTCTGAAGTAACAATTAATCAGAACAGTTAAAATAGTGGACTTTATGACCTCTAATACCAATAATGTTGCGTACAGTATATAATGTAAATGCGGGCTATGGTACATAGGTAGAACATCAAGACCTTTGAAAGTGCATATTGGAGAACATCTTTATAATATTAAGAAAGGTCTAACCACACATGCACTGTCTGAGCACTTTAGAAGATGCCAGCATAGCGATAGATCGGCAATTAGTAAGTTTTGCGGTTTGAAACATGTTAAGGGCAATTGGTGTCAGAAAGATGTTCCCTGCCAATTAGCCAGAATAGAGATGTAAACTATCTATGAATTAGGCACCTTACAACCAGAGGGGCTGAATTCAGATTTTGAAATCAAATGGTTTTTATGACAGTTTATTTAAATAAAATCATTTTATTTTATTTGATCAACACCCATTTTATTTATATGCCTCCGTGATTCTGCTATAGGGACCATATAGACTCTCAAATTCTGTGAGTAAGGAGTGCCACCATCTATACCTCAAAACACGTTTAAATATAATTGGTTCTTAGTTTGCTATTGTTACTTTGTAACATTTAAAATTATGTGAATATATATACTGTTTATAATTTTTTAATTTGTCATATATACTTCCATTCTCTGTCTTTATTTTAAGGGATGTAAGAAGCACCAAGCACTTTAGATGTACATCACATCACCGGAAGTGACGCGACAGGATGCATTCATATTTGTTATGGAAAGTTTTTTTTAAAGTGAAATCTTAATGAATAAATGAATGGACTATATAAAAGTATTGAGAATTCATAACCACTATTTACCACTATAGATTATCAGAGTTTTTTACATGATCCCGGGGACCGGAAGTGACGCGACAGATAGCTCTACAGAGGAGAAGCCTCGTCACCATAACAACTATCTGTATATGGAAACAATGGGCGGATAATCAGGAGACGCTGCTGCCATAACCATGACTACAGCTGGAAGTTCGGTGCACAAGTACTGGCCAGAGACTTGAGGTAATTAATGTATAGTGGGCAGTTGTGCCCCGGCTTCTCGGATAGGATAGCGGGAGTTTAAAAATCCAAATTCAGGACCAGTTTTCCACACACTACCTTGAAAAAGATCCCAGCTCGGGATTGAAATGCGTTGGTGTGGCAGGGGGACAACCCATTTGGCGGCAGGCAAGACCAGTGACAGGAGGAGTAGCTGGAGTGTCCGGGACTCCGTTACATACCACCACGCTTTTAGAACTGTGTTTAAAGTTCTGGAACAGCTGGTAATTATCCTGCTTAGCCTAAAGGGAGCACTGCCTTCATTGTGTGGAGTTCATGATAGAAAGAACAAAGGGGGTAATTCCAAGTTGATTGCAGCAGGAAATTTTTTAGCAGTTGGGCAAAACCATGTGCACTGCACGGGTGTAGATTTAACATTTGCAGAGAGAATTAGATTTGGGTGGGTTATTTTGTTTCTGTGCAGGGTAAATACTGGCGGCTTTATTTTTACACTGCAATTTAGATTGCAGATTGAACACACCACACCCAAATCTATCTCTCTCTGCACATGTTATATCTGCCTCCCCTGCAGTGCACATGGTTTAGCCCAACTGCTAACAAAGTTCCTGCTGCGATCAACTCAGAATTACCCCAATATGTTTTATTGATGTTTTTAATGTAATAAGTGGTATTTCACTATATTTTATATCACCCCCCCCCCTTTTTTTTTCTTCTATGTGAACTTCTGGAATAAATGACTGACAGTTTGCCAAAGGGACATTCCTGATGGGGAGATGACAGTGATTTGTTTTAGCACCAGTTAAGTCCCACCTTCAATTTTTGTTTGGAGTATGTACAGTCAGTCTGACTTGCTTTTAGGTGATGCAACTATTGTTGAGTAAATTACAGATGTGTCCACATACACCTATCCTTAAATATCTCCAAAGGGTGCTGAACATAGGGGGAGTGTGAACAGCTATTGAGTAGATGTAGAGCCACATATTATACATTTCCAGAGGCAATATGTGGTATATCCCCCAAGGATTCTCTTTCTGGGGTATCTCAAGTTAGTTATTTTTATCTGAGCATGTCAGACAGTCCCTTTGACCATTGGAAGGAAGACAAAGGCTATTTGGAGCCTATTGTATAAACTTGCTTTGGTGTGATTAAGCTTCCCACCCTCCAGTGTGCATTCAGAAAGAGTTTTCAGCACATTTGGGTACATTGTGAATTTGGAAAAGATGATCTACATAAAAATTAACTTCAACTTCCTTGAGAAAGACATTTCCTGCCAATTATGTCAAAGTACAGAGACTCCTGTAACAGTGGATTCCAACAGTGAAGAGTTAATATTATGTTATGATGTTAACATTGATGAGTGTGAAGAAAAGACTAAGTATGACCTGTTCCAACTATAAAGAGATTAACAACACTGCCTTAAGCCCATTGATACCGTAGCTTGTTTTGTGGGTGCCCACACAAACTAAGCACTTCAGCCACAAAAGTGGCAGTCCATGTTGCTGGTTTGTCAAACTGTGCTTGTCCTTTTTATTATTCGACATAAGGGAGGGTAGGAGGGACCAAGGGCAATTTCATCTTGCACCACTTTTCTTTTCTGCCAATATTGCGTGGCAATGTTTTTAAATGATGGGCTATAAACTGCCGTGTGTTTGTGATGCTGCTCTGTCACTTAGTAACCAGTCATGTAGCCTTTTGCCAATATTGGTGAAAACATTATTATGAGCTGTGAGGTGGTCAAAATTGATTGAAAATTAATGTCAGTGAGGTTAATAATTCTGCAATAACAAAAATGTGTCCAAATGACATGATTTTATCATTTTTTTTGCATTTTTTATTAATACAGATCCAAAACCAAAGCTCTTGAGGGTGGTTTGTCAAATTAAAACCAAAACAAAATACTAATACAGATTCAAAACCAAAACACTGGGGTGAGCGCACATCTCTAATGTACAGACATATACGTATGCACTTTTGCTCTTAAATAAGATATATTTTAGCAAATGATTAGAAATAAATTATAAATTTTTAATTTACCTATTCAATAGGTCTTAACATTTATTTACTGTACATTACTATCTGAAAAACAGTAACACTGATTACAGTATGTTAAAATAAAACTGCACAAAATAAATTTCCAAAAACTGCAACACACTAACAGATAGATGGATGATCATTAAAATTATAATTTAAATTATTTTCAGAACAATGCCCCCTAAATTTGATTTATTCTGTGTATGTTGTCACTTATTCAGATGATTAAATAAATATCTTCTGTTATGTTAGTAGTTTCTGATCTTCACTTATAGTGTATACATGCTAATATATCAAGTTGAATGATTGCTGATAATTAATTTTGTATGGACTGTTTTTTTCACGTGGATCTAATGCACTACTCTGTGGGAGTTTAATCATAGCAATATATTTATTTAAAATATTATTAGTTGTCAGTGGGCAGTGATAACATATTAATGAATTCTAGAAAAGCAAATATTCACACTAGATTTATATACATATAAAGTAATATATTACTGTCATAAGACAGAGGTGTATTAGAATAAGTTCATTACCATCTTGTGAGCCCATAGCGCACAGCTCAGGAAAATAATGTAAAAAGAGTTGGAGGAGAAAATAATGTTTCACAATTATTTAATTTACAAATAAAATGTCTGGAAAATTCTTTTAAATGAATGCATATCTATCACTGGTGCAGAACACAGTGAGACAGCTGACATATTATTTTATAATGGTATTTATTCAAACTAACCCTATAATGCTTTATTACCTTGTATCTATACAGTACTGTACATGTTAATCTAGACTACTTTATGTTAAAACTGTATATTACTTGCTATACACTATTAGACCTCCACCAAAAGACATTAAAGGGAGATGCATGTATTTTAGAGCGCATGTAAATGACAGTAATTATTTAGACTTTAGGAGGAAAATATCTGTTTTACTTTAAAACCCTGAATGCAGATGTGTCATCTTATGTTGTGGCTGCGATGCATACATATTACAGCACACAAATTTCGGCATAGCTGGGCATAAGTGCCACTATGCCGTCTTTTGAATGAGAGCTGGCAGTCATGTGCATATGCACTCTCCCGCTGCCCATTCATTCTAATGGGTGCTGGCTAACGATACATTTGGAGTGATATGCTGCGCCCCTGAACACATTGTGGCCCTGCTACAGAATACTGCTATATGGAGCAACAGTGTAGTTGGACACATCTGTAGAACTGCTTGCAGTAAAAATGTTATTGCATGATATAAATACTTATATATGTGCAGGAAGTTAACTATGATGGGTAGAACTATAATAGGTTTCAAATTGAGAAGATTACATCATTGTAGTTTGTGCTCCATCATGGGGAATGATTAGAATTCTTCAAGTTTCTCTACTGAGTTATTGAAAATTACCCTCATACAAAAATAAAGCACTTATCTTGGAAGCTGGAGTTCCATCAACTTACTCTGTCAATCACAACCCAGCACTGAACCCAGGGCCGGCGCGACCATTAGGCAGCTTTAGGCAGCTGCCTATGGGCGCTGGCCACTGGAGGGCGGTGCCGCACGCTGCCGATGAATGTTTCCTTCATTACTTTACCAGTGCTCCTCTTCCTTAATAGACGAGGAGCAAGAATACTGCAGCCGCCCATCACTTATTTCACTACCCCCCCGCGTCTCCCCCCCCCCCCCCCCCACGTCACCCACCGATCCCCCTCCCGCCGCGAATGCACCCTGCAAATCACATACCCCGCACCCACCCCCACTACCATTCATGATGGCACATCTGAGTGTGCCACCCGCGACCCGCCACAGGTCGGATCTGATCTCTATTACTGATCAGATCCGCGGTACGGAGCTCCTGGCTCCCCACTGATAACGGCCGAACACGGACAGCTGCCGGCATTGCAGAGCAGCGATAGGCTCCTGCTGCCTAGCTATGTCCCAGCTGTCCAATAGGGAGTTACTCTGTCTGCAGCCTGCGGGTCCGTGACTGGCTGGGCGCGCAGGCTGCAGGGAAGGAGGCGGGATCCCTGTCAGTGTTCAGAGGCAGTCAGACTCAGAGAGGAAAGTGCAGTCTCTCTCCTGCTGTGTTTAACTGTCATCACAGCCTATCTTTGCAGTCAACAAAGCAAAAGTAAGAAAGGCTGTAGTATTATTATTATTATTATTATTTTTTTTTTTTCTGTTACCAATTAAATTTGAATTGTACACTCTGGGTTTTATGTAGTTATATATATATATATATATATATAGATATATATTATATAATATATATATATATATATATATATATATGTGTGTGTGTGTGTGTGTGTGTGTGTGTGTGTGTGTGTATATATATATATATGCAGTGTATATGTGTATATATATATATATATATATACACACGTGTTTATGTGTGTATATATATATATATATATATATATGTGTGTGTGTGTGTGATATCATAACATCTCAGCCCCCAAGAAGCAACAGGATTCTGAATCAGCCTGACGGTGCTGGGACCCGCAAGTCAACTCTGAGGTCAGTGAGGGGGAGAAAAATGTATGTATATATATATATATATATATATATATATACACACACACACACACACACACACACACACACGAGTATGGAGGCGGCACTCACCGGGCTTTTTATAGAAAATGAAAGACACTGTACTGACCACCATACAGTACTAACCTTTCGTATCTTTAATCCTTCATCAGAGTACTGTTTATTCAATTTCTTGCGGAAGGCACTGTGGCCACTGTATACAGTATTGTGAGTGACGTCAGTGTTCGCAAATACGTGCTATAGGGATCATGACTTGGGAAGATGCCAGCGGTAGGTGGCGGGACAGCAGGTGGCTGGGGTCACTGGTGCACGCAGGGGAAGTGGGGTGTGTGTGCTCTGAGTACCTACCCCCCCGCCAGGCCGATCTATGCTGCTGCTGCGCCGATGGTTTATTTCTTCAGATGCAGCCGCAGTGCTGCACTCGGGGCTTCAGTCAGGGATCGCGGCATGGGGTAGCCATGGAGGTTTCATGAAGCTGCTGCAGTGAAAACTGTAGCTCCTTACAGCGCAGCAGCTGACTGACTGCACTCCTCTCCTCAGCTCTGCTCCGGACACATGGTGAGAGTGCGGGGCCAGTGAGTGAAGTTGGTGGTGGCTATGCCTGCTGTGGGTGGTTACCGCGGCATCTGCGGAGGGGTGGCGACTGGGGGTCTGAGGTGGTGGCTGCAATGTGTAAGTGCTCTACCTGACGCAAATTGTATAACGTGCTCTACCTAGTGCAATCTGTATAATGTGCTCTACCTGGTGCAATCTGTATAATGTGCTCTACCTGGTGCAATCTGTATAATGTGCTTTACCTGGTGCAATCTGTATAATGTGCTCTACCTGGTGCAATCTGTATAATGTGCTTTACCTGGTGCGGTGTATATAATGTGCTTTACCTGGTGCGGTGTATATAATGTGCTTTACCTGGTGCGGTGTATATAATGTGCTTTACCTGGTGCGGTGTATATAATGTGCTTTACCTGGTGCGGTGTATATGTGCTTTACCTGGTGCAGTGTATATAATGTGCTTTACCTGGTGCAATGTGTATAACGTGCTCTGCCTGGCGCAATGTGTATAACGTGCTCTGCCTGGCGCAATGTGTATAACGTGCTTTACCTGGTGCAATGTGTATAACGTGCTCTACCTGGTGCAGTGTGTATAACGTGCTTTACCTGGTGCAATGTGTATAACGTGCTCTGCCTGGCGCAATGTGTATAACGTGCTTTACCTGGTGCAATGTGTATAACGTGCTCTGCCTGGCGCAATGTGTATAACGTGCTTTACCTGGTGCAATGTGTATAACGTGCTCTGCCTGGCGCAATGTGTATAACGTGCTCTGCCTGGCGCAATGTGTATAACGTGCTTTACCTGGTGCAATGTGTATAACGTGCTCTGCCTGGCGCAATGTGTATAACGTGCTCTACCTGGTGCAATGTGTATAATGTACTCTGCCTGGTGCAATGTGTATAAGTGTTCTACTTGGCGCAATGTGTATAACGTGCTCTACCTGGTGCAATGTGTATAACGTGCTCTACCTGGTGTAATGTGTATAACGTGCTCTACCTGGCGCAATGTGTATAACGTGCTCTGCCTAGCGCACTGTGTATAATGTGCTCTGCCTGGCGCAGTGTGTATAATGTGCTCTGCCTGGCGCAATGTGTATAACGTGCTCTACCTGGTGCAATGTGTATAATGTACTCTGCCTGGTGCAATGTGTATAACGTGCTCTGCCTAGCGCACTGTGTATAATGTGCTCTGCCTGGCGCAGTGTGTATAATGTGCTCTGCCTGGCGCAGTGTGTATAATGTGCTCTGCCTGGCGCAATGTGTATAACGTGCTCTACCTGGTGCAATGTGTATAATGTACTCTGCCTGGTGCAATGTGTATAAGTGTTCTACCTGGCGCAGTGTGTATAACGTGCTCTATCTGGTGCAATGTGTATAATGTACTCTGCCTGGCGCAATGTGTATAAGTGTTCTACCTGGCGCAAAGTGTAGAACGTGCTCTATCTGGCACAATATGTATAACGTGCTCTACCTGGCGCAGTGTGTATAAGAGGTTCTACCTGGTACAATGTGTATAAGCGGCACTACTGTGTGGTGTAATGTGAATTGGCAATATTATGTGGCCACGCCCGTTCCCCATGAAGCCATGCCCCAAATTTTTGGCTGCGCGCCTTCGCCGCGCACTGAGGGGGAGCACCGATTCACTTTGTGCCGAAGGGCGCCAAAATGTCTAGTTACAGCTCTGGTGCAGAGTGTCCTGTTTGGTACACAGCCCAGCAGCGTTTCCAGCCCCCTCCTCCCCCTTGCAACACTTTTGTAGTGTCCAAATCAAGTCTGTGTTTGCATATTTGAATAATTAATAAGATTATTAAGAACCTTCATTACGATGGGACCCAGAAAAGGACAGGTTGGACCCCAATTTTTAAAAGTGAGGGGACTCTGGGACCCACTTCTTTTTCGGCTCAGCGTGATCACTGGACTTGCTTTATTGCGCACACACACACACACACACACACACACACACACACACACACACACACACACATATATATTTTTATATATATATATATATATATATATATATATACACCTACACAGGGGGTTGGAGACACAGCAGCCACAGCCAGCGATGTGGTGCTGACATGAGGGAGAGGGTCCACCCATCTTAAGTGCCCAAGCCCCCCCAAAGTCCAGCTCTGGCCTAGCGGTTCTTGTGTACCCCAGGTAGCGCGCACTATCTTTTGTGAGATTAATTATTGCAAGCGAGATTAGTGTTCATGAGGCCAAAGCAGTAGTAACCAGTGGCCAACTAATCCATGTCATCACCATGTTATATATTTAGGATCACTAATGGCATATAGGGCATTACCCCTACTGTCACAATCCAGGGATGTTTTATTGATTGCACCTCACTCTGAGAATTCTGTCCATTTTCGTATATATTCAGTATTGTGGGGCAGTCACTAAAATGATATCAATATTGTATGGCGGTCACAGTAATGCTCTCAGTTTTGTCTGGTGTTTACTTAACAGCTTTCTTTATTGTCTGGCAGTCACTAAAATGCTCTCCGTATTGTCTAGCGGTCACTAATTGTTCTCCGTATTGTCTGGCGGTCACTAAAATGCTTTCCGTATAGTTTGGAGGTTACTAAAATGCTCTCCATATTGTCTGGCGGTCACTAAAATGCGAGTGGCTGTGTGGAGGGTATTGGGGGGAGCGGGGGCGGTATTGTTTAGATTTGCCTAGGGTGTCTAAGAACCTTGCACCGGCCCTGACTGAACCGCATTGGAGACGGGGTAGCTATCTGCTTTAAAAAGCACTTAAACTTAGGGTATTCTCAATGGTTTCAGGTACCACAGTTCACGCACTGCTCGCACACGCCACTCACCGGCACACTGGTGTATTCTGTGCCGCAGATCAGCCGCTGGTGCTTTCTGTGGTTACTAGCATGATTTCCACTGACTCTGGCAGAGTCACATGATCCAGAGTCAAATGATCCAGGCATCCAGGTAATTACGTCCTGGTTCTGTGCATGCTGCTGCTGCTGGCAGCAACCTATCAGCATCCTTCTGGGGGGATATAAACAGGCTTCCCAGAGTCCTCATTGTCTTTAACAACTTGTCAGTTCTCCTGCAAGTTCTCCAGCATCGCTCTCAATGCTCCAGGCTTGCTCCAGAGATCCGTTTACCTGTGTCCTGCTGTACCTGCCTTTCCTGGTTACTTACCTGCCACCAAAGACTTCCACTATCACCATCTTAGTGTGTTACCAGTCTGCGGTGCTCAGTCCAGGTTACCCCTCACAGGCTCCTGATATCCTCAGCTACCCAAGCACTCCTGAGTTCACCAACTCCGATATACTTACCTTTTCACATCACCATCGGACTCACTATCAATGGTTAAGCACTTCAGTATGATCCGGTATTAAGCATCCCTGTATACCCGAGTGTCTCACAGCCTCCACAGAGGAACCTGAGCAGAGGGCCGTGAGCTGCCCATCAGGCACAGTGGAGACCATATCCCCTGTTGGGGGTCACTGGCGAAAACCCCTGGGGAGTTAGACGCTGTGCCTCTGCTTCAGGTCTCGCCAATTCTCTGTGCTCATTGTGTAATCTTCTAGAGCTCCAGCATATGACTTGTCCATATCTCAAGCCACCTAACTTCTGCCTCCCTGCGCCCTCCACTTGCTCACCCAGGTCATTACTGGGAACACAATCAGACCAGCCCATAACAAATGGAATGTACTCACCCATTTGAGTGCATTGCTAACTGGAGTTCTACAGTATTAGGTTTCAGAGTACTTTGCATTTACCACCCCCTGGAGAAGGATCGATATTTATATAAAAGTTTGCAGATATTGTTGCTGTACTAGTTCTGAAATATCAAAATTGCTCATCCTTGAAAATGTAAATGCATGGATCAATGATGATCTCTCATGCCATAGACAAGACCTCCTGTGCACAAAGTACAGATGGAGCCTCCCTTATCTTTGCTGGCTGAGGCGCACACCTGCACTCCCGGTGTGACTAGGTGATCTGTCTACCTAGTCACACCGGTAGTGCACAAAGGCACTTCCCATTGTAAGTATCTCTGTCTTAGCACGCGTGCCCTGCCTGGACGGAGACGCTCTCCAATCAAGTGAATGGGGCTCGTCTCCTTCTGGTCGTGCGCATCCGTCCAGATGGAGACACTCACAGCACCTCTGTGCGCCCAGGTGGGCCTAGTCACAGATGGAGCCATGACTAGCGTGGCTTCATCTGTAGGCTCTGGACCTCACACAAGTCATTCCCACTGGTAGACATAAAAGTTGTCACACTCTTCATCTTGTCTTCCAGATTGGATCAGAAGTCTCTGATCTAAATATAAACCCAGTCACATGGTCAGACTACCACTTAATATGGTTCTCAGTCTCAACCCATCGTTATAGAATTTTGCTAATGGAATTGACTAGGTATTATCCAAGGAGGGGTATGACTCCTCAGGTTCCTGCAGCGAACCTAGACCTCTCTGCAGTAATGGATGCCTGTGAAGATCCTTGTTTCCTAGTCCATAACTATAACAGGGATGTGAAAGCTGCAATGGATATTTCCACCCCTGTGTGTTTATGACCCACAAACCACAACATCAAGCTCCTTGGTTTTAAAACAGTATTAGTGAACTCAAGAATAGGGGTCGTAGGTTTTAAAGACATGGGAGGAAGACGAAATCTTGTAGAGAATTAGTTAAAACTAATAATAAATATTGGAACATATCACCTGCAAGCAAACAGAATTCTATCAAATTAGATCATGGCAGCAAGAAGTAGGTCAGTTCAGTTTTTCTGAACAGTGGAGATGCTTTGTAAACCGGATGCCTGCAGCCTGATCAAACCCTCTCCCAGTCAAGATGAAATGAGTTTGCAAAATTCTTTTGCAGATAAAGTATAAAGCAAGCCAAACAAATGGGTGTGGCCAATGAAAATGGGGGCGTGATACACATTTGTAGGGGCCAGAAACACATGTCACCAATAGTGCAGTGCCAGATACACATATGCCCCAATAGTGCCAGATACACATATGCCTCTAATAGTGCCAGATACACATATGCCTCCAATAGTGCCAGATTCACAAATGCCCCCAGTAGTGCAATGTCAGATGCACATGTGCCCCTAATAGTGCCAGATACACATATGTCACCAATAGTGCCAGATGCACATATGCCCATAAAAGTGTCAAATACACATACGCCCCCAATAGTGCAGTGCCAGATACACATATGCCCCCAATAGTGCCAGATATACATATGCCTCCAATAGTGCCAGATTCACACATGCCCCCAGTAGTGCAGTCCCAGATACATATATGCCCACAATACTTCCAGATACACGTATGCCCCCGTAGTGCAGTGCATATCCAGATACACATATCCCACAATATACAGCACAGGCACCATAATCACCCACCCCCCACATATACAGACAGCACAAGCACCATTATCACCCCCCAACATATAAAGACAGCACAGACAACATGATCATGATTCACCCCCAACATAGACAGACAGCACAGGCATCATGATTAATCACCCTCCCCCACATTAAGAGAGCACAGGAACCATGATAAATGTGCCCTCTCTCTCACACACACACACACACACACACACACACACAATATACACATATATAGACAGCACAGGCACCATAATTAATCCCCCCACATGTACAGACAGCACAGGCTCCATAATTAATCCCCCCCACATGATCAGACAGCACAGGCACCAATCCCCACACATGTACAGACAGCACAGGCACCATTATTAATCGCCACACATGTTCATAAAGCACAGGCATCATGAGTAATCCCCCGACACACACACACACACACACACACACACTCAGGCAGCACAGACAGCATGATCCTTCACCCACTTACACAGACACACACTTTTATACAGACACCACAGGCAGACTTATAATCATCCCATCCTCCCCCCACAGACAGTACATGCACCCATCTGCCACTCCAGGTCCCTGCAATCATGTTTGTAGAACAAGGTGATTCTCCCGGCATATATATATATATGTATCCCAAAATCCGGCACTCCACGAGAACAGACTTGTAACTTTGCCGGGTGCCCTCCAGAGATCATGTCAAATGGCGTGTCTCATACAAACTTCCAACGGCGGCACTCCGGACAGGTAAATAAATTTCAAATAGACTGCAAAAATCTCATTGAGACCCCTGGGATGGATAACATCAAGGCGATGGATCCATGCATTTTCTCGTTTAATTAACATCGCATCACGATCACCACCTCTTTTTAGAGGTGGGGTCTCAATGAGATTTTTACATTATCATGTTACTAGGCGTTTTATTCCCCTACAATCAGCATGCAGTTTAATTCAATATCCTTGAGGTCATAAAATGCCTTTTTGATTAAAGCACAGATATATAAGGTGTAGATGTATTGAGTCATAATTGCTATTCAGTCTGTCATATAGATCTTGTTGGATTTAGTTGATGGGGATCGCTACATTTTGTATCATTTATCAATTTCTTTGTTACAGCATTATGTATTGCTGGGTTGCCATAGCTACGATAGACACGCACTAGCCGGGTGGACGTGCGTCGCGTCTATACGCGATGACGTCATCTAAATGGGACACCGCCGGAGCCGCAGCGTGGTGAACGGCGCGATCCCGTTTTTGAACACGGTGAGGGGTATAAAGTTCGGGTAAGTCACTATTTATTTGTTATGCTTGTATCCTGAAGACAATCTAATAAGATTGAAACGTTGATACGAAATTTGCCTACGTTGTATTTTTCTCCTGAGTGCCGCATTCTACAATTTGTCTGTATTCACCTTTATGAGGGCACCGGGATCAGCTATCCACCGGAATAGGAGTGCCGGTCACATGACTGTATGTATATGAGGACATGTTTTCTTTGATTCAGTGTCTCTCTTGTCAGGGCACCCTACCAATCTAAAAGGACTCGATACTTGCACCTTTCACTTGTTTTTATATTTGGAATCATGCAGTATTCCGTTTTAATGCACCTTTTTTGAAATATATTTTCTGCACTAGCACTTTATGATATTCAGTAATCTATGCGCCTGGCTTCCATTTATTTGATATTTTTCATTGGTGGATTGTGCAGCAGTAAGTTGTAAATCACTCTCAAATTGGGATTTGCTGTTTATGTGATTCATAATAAATCCATCTATAGTGGCAATAACACCTGCAGCATGGCAGAACAGATGGAGGATGATCACACTACATTTAATCCATTATTATTCCCTATGAGTGATATTTTCAGCTATTCAGAATCTGATGCTGAATTAATACTGCACAATGAACAAATGACGGATCAAGCAGAATCCACTTCTATTGATATTATCTATCGTGACTGGTTGAGTCTAAAGAAAAAAGAGACTGATTTTCATCTACATGGCGTATCTTTAAGTGATTATTTTAGAGCCAAACAGATCCCGCGCGGATTCAGGATACGGAACTGTCCTACAATTGGCAGATTTGATCCGTTTTTTTGCAAACGCTGGATAGCTATACTGAACAAGTGTTCGTTTGATTTATTGCTGCTTGTAATAGAACAATCGAAAAAGGAACTGTTGGTGATACGGGAGAAAATTTCTAAGTTTGAAAGCATACATCTCGCTAATCTCAAGAGTGATGAGGAAACAGATTGGTTGGGTAAATTGGAAAATCAGATTGCTATTTACAAGAGAGACCTCATCAGATTTAAAAAAGAAAAACTCCACAAAGTCCAAATGGACTATGAGCAACATCAAGTTTACCTTTGGCTCAGTGGGAGAAATTCCGACACGAACAGACGACCGTTTTTTCGTAGACATCGTCACCATAAGCAGGACATGGATACAGATTCATCACAAGGTGCTACTAGCTCAGATTCTGAGCATAGAAATGCTGCTGGTTCCAACAATTCAGTCCCTTTAGGCATGGCTACACGAACATACTACAAAGAAAAAGCAAGCACTACACCCGTCGGGGGGGCCAAAGCAAAAGGATCAAGTCGTGGCGGAAAATACCCTGCCAAACAGAAGAAATAATTTTTAATTTTTCATCTTATGAGCTCAGTAATAGTGAGAAAAGTCTTCTGTTGAAAGGCCTTTCCTTTGTACCATCAGTACCTATGAATGACCTACAGTGGGAAATAGAAAAATACAATTTACAGAGACAATTAAAATTGAGGGATTTTTATTCCAAAGTGCAATCCACGACAGAGGCTTCTCACATTCCACCAAAACTGACAGCTTTAAAAACAAGATCAACTTTTGATCCTCCTTCTGGGAACGCATCAATCAAGACCTACATGCACCTTCTAGAACGGGACACCAAACTAGCTTTCAAAAATGCACCCAAGATTCAGCCTAATTTAAATATACTTGAAAGACAAGCTTTAAGAAATCTGTCGACTAATAATGAACTGGTAATCCGTTCTGCAGATAAAGGCGGCGGTATAGTCCTTCTAGATCGTATGGACTACATCAAGGAAATTGACCGCCAATTGAGTGACTCTAATGTCTATATGTTACTTGATAAGGATCCATCAGCCCACTATATTAAGGAACTCAAAGAGTTGCTTACCATGGGTGTGGACGCAAGATTATTGGAGGAATCATGGATAAAAATTTTGTTACCAGATAACCCCATTGTACCTATATTATACATCTTACCCAAGGTGCATAAAGAGGGTATCCCTCCACCGGGTCGTCCAATAATCTCCGCCCGTGGCTCATTACTCCAACCTCTTTCCATCTTCTTAGATTCGGTACTGCAACCATTGGTTCAACAACATAAAAATTATTTAAGTGATACTACATCATTACTTAACAAGTTAGCACTGCTGGTCAATATTCCTGATCAAGCATGGTTGATTTCGCTTGACGTCTCTAGCTTATATACTATCATACCGCACTCCGATGGCCTAATGGCCATTAAACAATTACTGTTATCTGGAGGTAAATTTGACCTGGCACATGTTGATATTTTTCTTCTTATGTTGGAGTTTATACTTACCAAAAATTTTTTTATGTTTAACAACAGGTATTTTCTTCAAAAACAAGGTTGCGCCATGGGTGCTTCAGTGGCGCCGACATATGCTAATGCATATATGTTTTTGATTGAAGACAAATTATTTTTTGCAAATTCTTCTATTTCATCTAAAATATTCTTCTATACTAGATATATAGACGATATTTTGCTAATTTGGACAGGGACCCAGCGTGAATTTGTTGATTTGATTGAAGTAAATAATATGTCTTCAACGCCGGTCAAACTTTCCTCCACCATGAGCCAAGATACTATACATTTCCTAGATGTTCAAATTGGTATAGTTGATGGAAAAATTACTACCACACTTTTTTCCAAAGATACTGACAGGAATACTATACTACAATATCAAAGTAATCACCCTGCCAGTCTTAAACGTGGCCTCCCCTATTCACAAATGATACGCATATTACGTATCAACAGCTGTCGCGATACAGCAATTTCTCAAATCGATGAATTAATCATCAAATTTTTAAGGAGGGGTTATTCATCTAAACTGTTACAGAATGCTAAAGTGTCAGCACTGAGTCAAGATAGATCATTACTGTTAAAAAAGAAAGACTTTGTGTCTAAAGTAACTTCAAAGAAATTTCCATGGGTTAATAGATATACACATAGGTCATCCATCATTAACCGCATCTCCAAGGAGCATTGGCATGTAGTCACCACTGATCCTGATTTACAGTTGTCTGATACATCTCTGATGCCTTGCTATTCCAGAGCCAAAAATCTACATGATCACATGGTTAAATCTGATATTACCTCTATGCCTACACAGTCTTCAGTTAAGAATTTTTTAAAGAAAAAACCAGGGTGCTTTAAGTGTTCTTGCACCACTTGTAAATTATTGATTCAAGGTGATTCTTTTAATCACCCACACTCTGGAAAGAAATACTGCATTCAACATCATCTCACCTGTGACAGCACATTTGTAATTTATCAGATTATATGTCCCTGTGGCCTCACCTATATAGGGAAAACTAAACGCAAATTCAAAGAAAGGATGGCTGCTCACAGGTCATCGATTAAGGCAGCCATCGAAAATGGCTACAGCGAACAACCTGTTGCTCGCCATTTTCAAGAAGCTAGACATACGCTTCCAAGTTTGCGTTATCGCATGATCGACCACATTCCACCTCTAAAAAGAGGTGGTGATCGTGATGCGATGTTAATTAAATGAGAAAATGCATGGATCCATCGCCTTGATGTTATCCATCCCAGGGGTCTCAATGAGATTTTTACATTATCATGTTACGTTTTATTCCCCTACAATCAGCATGCAGTTTAATTCAATATCCTTGAGGTCATAAAATGCCTTTTTGATTAAAGCACAGATATATAAGGTGTAGATGTATTCAGTCATAATTGCTATTCAGTCTGTCATATAGATCTTGTTGGATTTAGTTGATGGGGATCGCTACATTTTGTATCATTTATCAATTTCTTTGTTACAGCATTATGTGTTGCTGGGTTGCCATAGTTACGATAGACACGCACTAGCCGGGTGGACGTGCTTTTACAGCACTAAAGAAGTTTGTTGGACACTGCACTTGTTTTGCACTTTATATACCGTTACATGATGTCAAATACTGATGAAACAGCAGCGGAGGGAGCAGCTCTGTTCCTACAATGTGATACTTATGATACATTGAGTTTCTCCGAAGCTGAAGCGGAGAGTATCCTCTACAAAGAACAGTTGTTTGACACTGATTTAGGAGTATCTAGTGAGGATACCTATAAGGAACTCCTGAGGTTACGTAAAAGAGAAATTGATATCCTCTATCATGCTATGACATTGTCCGACTACCACAGGACCAAGCAGATCCCACGTGGATTAAGGATCCATAATATGCCGACCATCGGTCGTTACGATCTGAATTTCTGTAAAAAATGGATTGCAGTCCTCAATAAGTGCTCCATGGACTTGCTACTGCTGGTGATTGAGGAATCCACTCGCGAGCTAACCGTCACCAGAAATAAAATTGAGCTATTTGAAGTTGAGCATGACCTGAAAAAAGTACCGGCACCGGAGTGGCTGAATAAACTCTTGGAAGATATTGAGCTATATAAAACGAATCTAATTAAGTTAAAAAAACAAAAGAGAGTTCGTGTCCAGCAGGACTATGACCAACACAAAGTATACTCCTGGCTGGGGAACCAAGCCACCCAAGACCGCGGTACTCAGTCGTCTTTTAATAGGCGAAGGTTTCAACGCCCGCAGTATTCAAGCACATCTGCCAGCGAGACGGAAGAAGGAGCTCAAGGAACCCCACAAAACAGAAGGGAGATCCCTTTAGGGGTCCGTACCCGAGCTATCCTAGCCAGACGAGAAGTGCCCCAACGAGGCAAGGGGGGCAAACAAAGAGGCAGACGGGGTGGAAACGCAGGCACCAAACCTCCAAAGGGGAGGCGCAATTGATCTTTGATCTTTCTACTGAGCGGATTTCGGAGATGGAATCTAAGGTGTTGAGTAGAGGACTCTCCTTTATCCCTACATCCCGGGCTGATCCTTTTTTACAGAAAGTTGAGAACTATAAACTAATAAGGGCCTTGAAGCTTAAGGAACATTTTGCAAAGGACAATGTGGTGAACTCTTCTGTTGGGACTTCCTCTCTCCCACCTCAGGTGAGAAAACTTACTAAATCCACATTTGAACCACATTCCTCGAACGCCTCGATTAGAACTTTCAGCCAGATGCTCGAGACATCTGAGCGAGATATTAATGACAAATGTTATTCTAATTTGGCTAAAGATGAGTTTAATGCTCTGAAAAATCTGAGTAAGAGGGAAGATATTATCATCCGCCAGGCTGATAAGGGTGGGGGAATCGTGGTACTTGACACAGTAAAATACAAAGCGGAATGTTCAAGGTTATTGTCAGATAAGTCCACTTATGCTAGATTGTCTAGGGACCCTACTAGTCTGTTTAAGAAGGTACTAGATGAAATGTTAAAGTTGGCAGTGGATGCTGCAATTATTACTCTTGCTGTGGCCAAGGCTCTTTGCATTGATTTTCCTGTGGTTCCTATTTTTTATGTGATTCCCAAGATTCACAAGGATGCTGTGAATCCCCCTGGCAGACCAATTATCTCTGCCAGGGGTTCACTGTGTGTAGCTGTTTCCATCTATTGTGATAGCTATATCCAACCATGTATACAGGATACGCCAACACATTTGAAAGATACTACATCACTTTTACGTATACTTGAGGGTTTGGGGGTTCTACCCCGTAATATTGTCTTGGCATCTATTGACGTGACAAGTTTATATACTTGTATCCCCCATGGGGCGGGATTGTCAGCAGTAGAACACCTTTTAACCAACAATCCCAGATATACAGGTCCAGAAATCAAGTTTTTTCTGTCTCTCTTAGAATTTACGTTGACGCACAATTATTTCCTGTATGACAACCACTTCTACATTCAACGCACTGGCTGTGCCATGGGGAGTGCTGTGGCTCCGACATTTGCCAATGCGTTTATGTGGGAAGTGGAAAGGGAGTTGTTTTTACAAGATGTGGATATTTCATCACGGTTATGACTTTATCAGCGTTATATAGATGACGTACTCATCTTTTGGATGGGTAGAAAAAGTCAGCTGATAGATATCATAGAGCAACATAACTCCACATCTAGCCCCATCAAATTCACCACAGAGAGTAATGATAAGCAGATCAATTTCCTTGATGTATGCATTACCCTTATTGAAGGTGTTATTAACACTGAGTATTTACTAAGGCCACGGATAGGAACAACCTACTAAGGTTTGATAGTTTCCACCCTAAATCTACCATTACAGGCCTCCCATATTCGCAATTTTTACGGGTGTGTAGGATCAACAGCCAGCAGTCACAGAGAGACACACAATTGAATGAGATGCTAGGCAGATTTGTTGAGAGGGGGTACCCAGTGGGTTTGTTGGAACAAGCTAAACAAAAAGCATTGAATGTCACGCGCCAGCAACTTTTGAAACCTAATGCACCCAAACAACTCACAGGAATGTTCCCCTGGGTGACAAGGTTCAATACTAGCAGCACACGTTTAATTAAGCGCACTAGGCAACTGTTGCCCATTATTGCCTCTGACAGAGATTTGGGTGAAGCTTATCAGTCAAGACTACTGCCTAGTTATTCTAGGGGGCAGAGCATCAGGGATTTTGTGGTTAAGACAGATATTTCCTCGTTTAAAAAGAGTAATCCCAAGAATTTGCTCAGGCGTAGGAATGGGTGCTTTAGATGCAGTGGCTGCACGACTTGTGGCTACATGTTACAGGGGGATACTTTTCAGCATCCTCATACTGGGAAAAAGTACAGCATTAGGTATCCCTTATCATGTGATTCAAAATTCGTAGTATATCTTTTATCTTGCCCTTGTGGACTTGCCTACTTTGGCAAGACCGATTGTGCCTTTAAGACGAGAATGGCACAACATAGGTACGCCATACGTGAGGCCATTAAATCAGGTGGTAGTGATCAACCTGTGGCACGCCATTTTGCGTTAGCAAAACATGGAATAGTTATGCTACGTTATAAAATAATTGATCAAGTCCCACTTTCGTTGCGAGGTGGTGATCGTTCTAAGAAATTGTTGCAGGCTGAATCTAAATGGATTTACTTACTTAACACCCAATTTCCCAGGGGCTTAAATGAAGCACTCAGCTTCAAATGCTCTCTGTGAATAGATTTTGTGAAGGTGGGTAGATGTACCCCCAGGATTCTATTATTAACTTAATTCTATAACTGTTTCCATCATACCAACAATTACTAATGTTCAGAGCATTTCAATTATAATTCATTAGCTATGTATCTACTGAGTGGGCACCGTTGGAACAGAGGTGTCTATATTTATGCATTGTGCTATTTATTATGGATTAAGAAAGGAATGTTTACATTGGGTAGAAGAGTTTATGCATTCCCCCATTATTGGTGCGATTCAGTAGGACATTAATGTATATGTGTATGTTTATTTTCTTGTTTTATACCAGCACTTTATATATTATAATTTGAGACTTTATGTAATATGTAGACACTTATATACTGGGTTGACTAATATGTATCAGTTGTATATTGGGCACGATGCACTTTATGTTGGACAGCGCAGCTGTTACTTTGTGTAATCTGTCGCTATGGTTACTGTTTCCCTAGCCCCAGTGCGCCAGCTGGACGGACCGGAGCCGCGTCATTTCCTGTGGGCGGAGTGACGTCAGGACCGGGACCTGGGCAGCGTGGCTGGAGGTGGCGGTGAGGACCTCCTCTCTTCTTTAAGGTATTTAAATACTTTATTGTACACATTGGGGTTATCCTGACGAAGGGGCTGCGTCCCCGAAACGTTGATGAAATAAAGAAACAGCTTATTCGCCATTACAGCAAAGACTCCCAGTGCCGCACTTATTTTCCATTGCCATATATACATATATATATATAGTATATATATATATTTTTTTTTATTTATTTTTTTTCACAGCAACCCTGGGCCAAAATAATTTTTATTGAGATATTGAGAAAAAATACTAAAATAAGTAAATTTTTTTATATGTCATACTTAGTTTCCATTATTTGGTGAGGGATAATATTTGCTTCTGTTTGTCCACATATTTTATGATTGGAAGCCACCAGCACTGGTTTTCCCTTTTACATTGACCAAAAATAATTTAAGAAATAAAATTATACAGTGTTCTCAGCGCTGTGTCAGAAAAACATCCAGGTGACCATATGGAGAACTGTAATCACAGGTGCCCAAATGGAAAGAAATTTACATTCGGTTTCTCACCCGTAGACCCTAAGAAGTTTTTTTAACAGCCTGAGTGACAGAGGTGTGTGAGGTGAATGCAGGCAGTCACGCCAGTAGGAAATACACTTACATTAGTGTTCAGTCCCGCATTCCCGCATTCCATCAGTGTTTCTAGCTGCTTAAGTGTTTGGTAGTGCAGGTGAAGCACATTGTTCATTTAATCATAAATAATTAAAATGGTCCTGGACCACAAACCAATTTTACCACTGCAAGTGTCCCGAGACACCCCAGGGTGCCATAGCGCACAGTTTCAGAAACACTAGCACACATGTTTAATACTAGTTGATTTTGCATGTGCCAACAAATGCTGGATGGGTTCATTTTTACAGTACACTGCAGTTTAGATTTGAGTTTGGACACCGGCCTCTCAAATGTAAATCTTTCGGCACATTTTAAATCTGTCCTACTTACAGTCCAGCTTGGTTTTGCCAAGGTGCAAAGTTACTTGCTTATTTCTTTACTTTGCTCCTGACTTTGAAACAGACCAAAAATCTTTCTAATTTGTTATATCATCAACATATTGTACAATGGAGCTGACATTTTTTATGATAACTGACTATTGAGAATGATCACAATCCTATCACCCCAATTGGACAGCTAACTAAAACTGGGTCTCCATACTGCCGACACTGGGGGTAATTCAGACCTGATCGCTTTGCTGCATTTTCTCACAGCCTGCGATCAGTTCCGTATTGCGCATGCATATGCACCACAATGCGCAGGCACGTTGCACGGGTACAAAGAGGATAGCCATTCAGTGATGGGCTTGTGCGATGGATCCATTCGCATGGGTGATCGCAAGGAGATTGACAGGATGAAGTCATTTCTGGGTGGCAACTGACCATTTTCAAGGAGGGATTGGAAAAACGTAGGCATGTCCATGTGTTTGCAGGGAGGGCTCCTGACGTCAATTCTGGTCCAAGACAGGCTGATGTGATCGCAGCGGCTGAGTAAGTCCTGGGCTGTGCAGGGACAGCACTAAATCTGTTTGTACATCTCTGCTACACATGCGTTCGCACACTTGCACAGCTAAAATACACTCCCACTGTAGGAGGCGACTATCTGATCACAGCAGTGCAAAAATCGCTTGCTAGCAATCAGTTCTGAATTAGGCCCACTATTTTCGAAGCTATCAAAAAATGATGGCGGTTATTCAGCATTGATCGCAATATGCAAACAATCGATTCTCTCAAAACTGCGCATGCACTGCAGCCACAGTGCATGTGGTAGCAATCACAATGTGATTGCATCCTGGAGTGACAGTAGCCGGTGTTGTGTGGGTGGCGTTTCGTTGTTGCAGAGGAGTGGTCCAGGCAATGCAGGTGTGGCCAGACCATTTTTCGTGGTGGCTGCGTGACATCATATGCAGCCGCTCTGATGGGAAAAATGGCAGCAAACCACCTGCAAATGCAGCTTAGCTGCAGTTGCAAGGGTTTGTCCACAAATGCTGTGACCGCAATCCAATTGTGATTGCATCCCAATCATATTGTGGATGCAGCTGAGGAGTGGGAGTTAGCATGCTGTGTGGCCTTGCACTGCTATGGGCGGCCACCAGCATGCTACAGAATGGCTTGCAGAGGAACATGAGAAATGACATAAAAAATGTTGTTTCTCATGTTCCCAGTAATACTGTTGGAGGTATCAGGGTTTTTTATATAAAAAATTTGTTTATCCATCTTCGTATTCAAAAGGATGTCTTCTACCTAAAAGGAGGAGAAAGAAACCTTTGTGTGCACGCGAGAGGGGAATAGAATGTAAATTCACTCTTGATGTTTGAAACTGATGTTTAAAAGAAATCATTACGTGAATGCGGGACAGAACATATATGTAAGTTCGTCTCCATAGCCTGCTGTGTGATATTGCTAAGAATATCCCCGGGAGTGCAAAAGGCTAGTTACCACTTTTTGACTCTATATTGACCTGTTGGAAGAGGGTGCTCCTTTTGTGATCTAGCCACTTGCCTGCACCTCGGGAGCGCAAAGAGAGAATAATCTATATTTCTTTGTTTGTACAGTGGGGGGTCACCTATGGAAGAATAAAGAATTTGTACCCTCCCCTATAAAAGGGGTGTGGCCTTGCTGTGAAGGGCATGGCTTTGCTGCAAATATCATGAACTTGCAGGAAAAGACTACCTTATACCCCAGTTTTGCAACCCACACATTGCCAAACACAGGAAAAAAATCCTGATTCATGCCACTTACATTATTTGTAATTTTCCTCCTTGTAGTAATGCCTCTTACACATTTTGCAACACACTATAATGCCTATTACACATTATGCCACACACCATAATGCCCATTACACATTTTGCCACACCATAATGCCCATTACACAATATACCTGACACCATTTTATACCCACACACAATAATGCCCCTTACAAATTATGCCACAGAGTAAGGCTTCTAATTACTTTAATTACCTTTTAAATGACCTGCCTGTTGCCAGGGGTCTCATGCTCGTTGCCAAGGGTTTCATGCACATTGTCAGGGCTTTTATGCTCTGGGTTCCATGCTTGTTTGCCAGGGGTTTCATGTGCATTGCCATGGGTCTCCTGTGGTTCATGGGTCTCCCATAGGTTTCAAGTGCATTGCCAGGGATTTTCATGTGCATTGCCAAGGGTTTCATGCACGTTGTCAGGAATCTCCTGTGTTAACAGGGGTTTCATGTGCATTGCCATGGGTTTCATGCGCATTGTCAGTGGTTTCCTGTGTGTTGCCAGGGGTTTTGTGTGCATTGCCAGGGGTTTTTTATGAATTGCCAGGGATTTCAATGTGTTTTGCCAGAGGTTTTGTGCACATTACCAGGGGTATTGTACACATTGCCAGGGGTTTGAATGTGCATTGCAAGGGTTTTTGTGTGCATTGCAAGGGGTTTTGTGTGCATTGCAAGGGGTTTTTTATGCATTGCCAGTGGTTTTAATGTGCATTGCCAGGGGTTTTGTACGCATTGCCAGGGGTTTGAATGTGCATTGCCAGGGGTTTTGTGCGCATTGCCAGGGGTTTTGTACATGTTGCCAGGAGTCTCCTGCTTGTTGACTGGGTGATGGCAGGTGCAGGCTGTGAATGAGCCCTCACAGCCCCCGCAGTGGATTGAGACACGCCGTGGGCTGCGGAAGCATTTCCGTCCACAGCAGCGTAAAAATCTCTTACAATGCCTGCCATTGAAGCGACAGATGCTACTGGTCAAATGTGACCTCTAGCGTCAGTCTTCTTCTCGGTGGTAGCCATTTTCAGTGGTGTTTTTTACACTACTACAGACAGAAGCGCTTCTGCAGCCCCCGGCACTTCTCAATCCTTTGCGGCGGCTGTGGAGGCATGAAGTATATGCTTATTCACAGCCCGCACCTGCCCTCCCAAACTTTGCTAGCATGTTCCAGGTGACATCATTTTCCATAACACCTTCAGGTATGGCATTCCAGAGTGTTTTGGCTGGAAAATAGCCCTGGCACTATTTCACTTTTGTCAGCCAAGGGTTGATTTGTGAATCTAGTCTAGGAGTTGTGGAGGAGGAGGAGTGTGGAAGCTTTGGCAGGAAGCTTGGCAATCTAATGTAGGACTTGTTCATGTAGTATAGATGCATACTGATAGATAGAATACAGCAATGATATTAGAGTCTATGTTGCAGGATTTTCAGGATAGCTGGGGCACAGCTGCAATACTTGAACTCTGGACTTCAGAGTAGGATTGGTTTGCAGATTAGCTGGGACACGTCTGTATACTGTACTTGAGCTCAGGACTGCAGAGCAGAACTGGTTTGTGGAATAGCCAGAACATGGCTGTAATCCTATTGCTCTGGACTGCTGAGCAGTACTGGTTTGTAGAATAGCTAAAACATGTCCGTAATCCTTGAACTCTGGGCTGATGAGCAGGTCTGGTTTTCGGAACAGGTGGGACATGACTAAAATACTTGGGCTCTGTACTATAGCACAGAACATGTTTGCTGAACAGCCGGGACACAGCTGAAACACTTGAGCTCTGTACTGTAGAACTGTACAGATATGCAGAATATCCGGGACATGGCTGAAATACTGTACTAGGGCTCCCGACTGTAGAGAAGAACAGGTTTGCAGACCAGCTGTGACACAGCTGATTGACGGAGTCAATGTGTGCAAGATGGCAATGCACTATAGTCCTCAGGCAAGATAGTGATTCAGAAAACTACCGCAGGAGCCTTAACTGGTCTACTGACAACAATGCACTGACACCAGGAACTGCTGTTGAAGGAAATCTACAGTATATCCCTTGGTCTCAGCCATTTGGCTACTCCCCACTGATGCTGCTTCCTGTGACTGACCATTGGTGCTATTGTAAGTGAATCTGGAAGAAACATGGTGGCGTCCGATGCCAGTCCCACGTGGCACACCAACCACGGCTGCAGTATTAGTAAAGTGTCAGAAGCTGTGGTCACAAGCACAAGGACTGCAACATGCCTGGATGGAGCATGAGCGGGAGAGGTAATAGAGCACCCGGCAAGGCAGCATTGAGTGTGCTCTATTTGTGTCAACAATTATCTGATCTCATTCTTTATTCCATTCCCAAATTTATCATCCACATAAATTCCAATGCATCACATTTTATCCAAACATTATGTTCTATACAGCTCTCTTCTAAGAGGGACGCTCATTCAGTCCCACTCTCTGACATACGGTGTTGGAGTTAGAATATTACACCTTTCTAATCTTACCTCCAGTACCCACCATCTCTTTTTCTTCTAATGAAGTAAGCACAACTGTAGTTCTTCTTTTTACTTTCATCATCATATTGCTGTTATTTATTGCCTACCAGGTATAATTTTGAAATTCTGTTTCCTTGACCTACACACTACATAATTTCCTACTAAAAGGTCCTTTAAAAATTCCAATTGACTATTCCACTATCTTGCAGCCAATAAACATCTTTTGTTTATTCCATTGGACTCATCCATTAGACTTCATTTCCCTCCAAGAGCTGTCTTTTGCACTGGGCTAAATGGGCAGTTGACAAGGGCCAAGGATTGTAGGGGCCCACCATGCCCAAATCCTCCATGCCACTGCTGCCAATAATACCCCCCTGGACACCACCTCCACCAACAGCACCTCCCTCTCTGTATCCCATTGCTACTGAGAATACCTCACCTCCTCAAACACCACTGCCACTGATAAAACACACACACACACCCTGAACATCACCACCAATATCACCTACCCCAAACATAACACCTCAACCAATAGTACATGCCTCCAGGCACCACCACCAACAATTGCATCGCCCCTTCTGGGGATCACAGCCACCATTGCGACTGGTAGGTGGCCCTGTGCATTGCTTTTCCCAGGGGTCCACGCTTCTATAGAAATGGCTTTGCTTCCACCCAATATCCCAATTATTGTTTAGAGACACACTTAGATTGTGAGTATTCACATGAGCAAGGGTTTCCATATCCTTTGATGTTATGTCTGTTTACTGTGTTTATCTTATATATGTCTGTCTTATATACTGTGTGTCCTGTTTTCTCAATTACCTTATGCTGTGAAGCAATGTGGTGCATTTCAAATCTATGAAATTAAAAATAATAGTAATGATGTAGTAACTTTTCTAGGTATTTTTGGAAAACAAGAAACCAATTGTTTAAAAAATTAGATTATAATTCTTCCCAAACATTTCTAAAACTTATAAAATTTCAACAATTAAAAAAACTGAATAAAATATTTGATGGAGTATTTATTAAAGTAATATTTTCAGTAAATCCTGCAGTTTTCAGAGGATTGATAAATTATTTAATACATTATTTAGCATTGTGGCTATTACCATCAGGGAAGCACCAATGATATTAGACAAATTTGCATCTGTCCTGTACTATACTTTACGCTACTAGTCCACAAACATTTTGCCAGAGAGGGAACAGTACTTGCACATGCACAGTCCCATAGCTATCTGTGCACAGTAGGCAAGCCAGGTCTGAATCCCATTACTGGAATGGGATGTTTTGTAGTTACTATTCCAGCAAAGATGAGTAGGCACTCAAAATTATTTTCATTGTCTCTGAAATATGCACAGTTGTTCATAAGAACACTAAATTACAAAATAAACATTTTCAGATATGTACTATGAAGTTAAAATAAATAATTGAGAAACTTGTCATTACACAACAACTATATTAAAAAGTAATATATTGCCTTCCCACTACAGAAAGGTGACATAGCTTTTACAAATCAAATCTGCCTATCTTAAATAATCACCTTTTTCCTTACATGGAAACCTGCTGCAGAGGAAGGAATGAGAATATGATAGTTTATTTCAGAGGTTATCAAATGCGGTCCTCAAGGCATCCCAACATTCCAGGTTTTAGGTATATCTATGGCTCAACTCAGATGGGTAAATCAAATTGGTGGAGGTGCTAATTAAGTCACCTGTGACCAAGCATGGATGAACTTAAACTCTTGGCCATTGGTGGGCCTTGAAGCCCGCATTTGAGAATCTCTGGTTTATTTCCTTAAGTAAAAAAACTCCCGTTATTTTCTGGTATTCTATTTTGAGTAGCATGTACTTTATCTAGATAAGAGATACATTAAGCTCAAAATATACAAAATAGTGCCTTGTGGCATTCATTCACAAAATTTCCACCTACAGTACTCTAGACGAGACCAAGTGTCATTACAGCCCTTATTTGTTAACTTTGTTTTTAGCATTTATTTAAATAGAACCAACATGTTTCCTTGCCTTTACAATTTCCTTTTAAGTATAGTAAACTACAACTCTTCCAGGAGAAATAATGTGCCACCACTTGTTGCTGTGTTATTATTGTGGGCTAAAGCAAAATAAAATCTTTTAACAGACAGTCACCACTATATACCATAGTGCATTACATAGCCCTACATGTATTTCATGTACTGATATATATATAAATAATTACATTTTCTTAACCAGACAAAACAGAATGTGGACATTGATTATATTTGTTATTGTCTTTGATTCATTTAATTTTATTGACATTAAATACTCCATTTGGAGTGAACAAAAATGTATATCTTAACTATACTTTTCTTGTAACATAAAAATTATTATTATTATTATTATTATTATTAACAACACTACTATGACTAATACTCCTACTAATAGTACTACTACTGATACAGCACTTCTACTACTGTACTTCTATTAATGCTGCAGCTGCTGCTACTACTACTGCTACTACTATTACTACTACTACTACTACTACTAATAATAATAATAATAATAATAATAATTATTATTATTATTATTATTATTATTATTATTATTATTATTTTTAGTAGTAGTAGTAGTAGTAGTAGTAATAGTATGAAGCTGTAGTGCTGCAGTAAGGCTTTTTTTCTTAATTTCTCTGGTTTTCAAGCAGCCCCTGCAGTACCTTGTGCAGTGGAGGCCGCTAAGCACATGTAAACATTCATGTGTTGGCAGGCTTAGGAGAGTGAATCCTAATGCCGAGTCCTGCATTCACAACACTGCCGGTCTGGACACAATGGAAATTCATATATCACATAAACCTACAAATATATGTTTATACTGCATGTGCTTAGCGCCCCCCCCCCCCCCCCCCAAGCCCACCACCATCACTACCATGTACAAAGTAGTCGGTGCTGCAGCCTAGGTGGTTGTGAGACTTTTTTAAAATGATATTATTTTATGTAAGCAATGCAAAGATATTGAAAAAAAATCTAACACTTCAATATATAGATGCTTGAACTAGCCACAATTAACTTCACAATTCATTAATGTGAGTTAAAACAAAAAATTTACAATTTGCTGAATTGTTTAAAATATTGGATTGGTTATACAGGTCAAGCTTAATTCATGAAAGAGGAAAATATTTGGGAGTATTTGAGCCAGTTTAACCAATTTTAAGCCTGTTTATAAATGTTCAAAATGATTCATATATGTATAAAAGTAATCGATTTAAACTATTTAACATAGTTCGTATTAACAATATGTTAAAATACTTTCTCATATTCTCTTTAAATAGTGTCTGTAAATTAAATTTTTAAAGCAGTAATTATATTGTGAAGTGTGAATCTTAAAGGCAAACCTCAAATTCAAACAACAAGCAGCAATTAAGCTTTACATTTTGAACAACAAACTTGAATCTGATTCAAGTGGTGATTGTTCCATAAACATCGAACTTTAGAAAATTGATTGTCTTTTGATTAATCTAAAGTAAAAAATTCTTTAGCAGCAACTTATTTGTTCTGTTAAAATATATATATATATATATATATATAATAAAAAAATATTATTTTTACACTAAATGCATTAAAAATAAACTACTGTACCACTACAAAGAATGTGCAAGTTGAGAAAATTATATGAAAGCTTAAACTTAGGCACATTAAGTTAATAAAGAAACTAAATTGTTAAAAGAACAGAACATTTTCTTTTGTATGTGTGTAATTTTGCCGTGGGAGAAATCCTTGCAAATCTTAGTGAGGCACCCACTCATACACCTACACATTTGATCGCTTGACTTTTGAAGATAACAATATATATATTAGTAGAGATGTTGCAGTCTAGATTATCATGTGTTTTTTTATATTTTTTCAATCAAGTGAAATAATAAATAATATTATGTATCAGGAAATATTGAAACTTTAGAGACATTTAGAATGAAGTATAGTAACGATCATTGTCCACTGATTTATTTTAGAATTCAATTTGCAAATGTCAATGCATAATACATTTGTACTGCAGCATAAAATCTGTTGAAATAATGTGATAGCACTTCAGGGACAGCATATTCTAATAATACGTTCGGACCACAGGAGATGGGGACTGAAATAAATACGTAAAAGGAGAGAAAATGGCAAAATGGTACTGTAGATTTATGAAAATATTTAAATTGAAACATACACAGTAAATACAGCAACAAACTGCTTGGACATTCAAATTTAATAACATTGTGCCTATTTAAATACAAAATACTTAAATATACAGTACATTTATATAACATATAAATTAAATGTACACCTAGAATACAAATTACTTGTCTAATAAAGTAATGTTGCCAGCCACATAGTGGGGCATCAGCCAATCATAAATCACAATCAGCCGTGAAAAAGGGACAGCATAGTCCTGAAACGCGTTGGCCTTGCCCTGCTGTGCCTTATTCCATTATCAAGACGGACAACCTCTGCATGCTGTGGGTCACGTGGATGGTCATTTGGGAATTAAATCTCTGGAGCCTATAGCATGGTATTTCCCAGAGTACTCTGCTTTCTCAACACCTGCAGCTCCCACCAAATATATGGGTACGATCACCTTGCTGCCTTCATTGTGTTTCACCACATGTGTGTTTATATTTCTATCTTTGTCATATTTTATGTGAATTTTATTAAATATTTTATCATATTTTGATACCTCATTTGACATCTATATTGGAGATATCATATTTATATGGATCTAGCACCTATTAGGGAGTGGTTACATCTCTTTGCTATCATCAGCCAATCATGTCCACAAATGACACCACAATGTCATGGATTGGCATTAGTGAACCATAAACCTAGATACCATACTGTATAAGGAACTTTATGTACATTTCACTGAAAAAACTTGCTGCACGAGTAATTTTTTTCCCTGTTGATAGGTGCAATAGGAAAAGGAGATAAGCTGAATAGCATGACATTAAGCTGGGTACAAACTTTAAGGTAATCTGTCCAATATGGTTGGTTGAAACAAAAATTTGGGAATATGTGGGAGCAAATGACAATTGGCCATTTGCTCTCTAACACTGAAAAACAGATAAAAAGGTTATTCAAAAAAATTGGTTAACTGTGATTTAATAAAAGGTTGTTGTTGTTTTTTTTGGGGGGAAGAGCACTGGATTTCACTCTCCAATAGGTGAAAGAATCTGTCAGGTACCAGTATCTGTTTTAGTATTCTATAGGTAAGGGACATAAATAATATGAATAATGTTAGGCAGATATGAAGAACCGGTGTTCCTCCCTAGAGTTAGAAATTAGAATAGGTATAGAAAGGAGAAAAGAAAACTCTATTTTGTGGGGCACCCTTTATATATTTAAAATATAACTTTTATTTGTATAAACAAAGACTCACACAGACATACAAACAATCAACAAATAGTTACTCCAGCTTAATGTATGGGCACAGCTCAAGGAGGTATTGCTATTGAGATGTAATTATGGCTCACCATTTATATTTGATTTAAGACTATTGTCTATTGCTGTCCAGTTTCAAACAAACCTATTAGACAATAAATATGTATTGCTTGCAAAAATATTAATATATGAGTTCCAGTAAATGCTATAACAGGATATCAGTGAAATAAACCTCTTGAGGAATTGATAAATCAAATGGCGAACTTTTTTGGTGAGTTAGTCACAATGTATACTATAGAAAATTGTCAATTGTCCCTAAATTGAGGTCAGCTTTTTCCAAAATAACAGTTTCTATCTTAATAGTGTTACAATATTGTGAGGTAATAGGAAAGCACTTTGTATCCTGTGTTATATGTAACACAGTTATGGATACACAGTGGTTATATCTGACAAAATACTTCAAGATGATCCCTGCATTAGCCTTGTCCTCTACCATTGGACAGTGGGTTCTAGTTGTCTAAATATTTGACTCGTAAGGTTTGTTCAAAGTTAGAATTGAGTGAAGCAAATGAAAAATAGGCATTTGCATTGGTTTATATTTTTGCTTCTCCAGTGAAACCTATTTTCTAACTACAGCAGTTCTAAATCAAGTTACAAACAGTTCTAAATCAAGTTACAAAATGAATATATGATAATGGGTGTGGATAAAAATTTTCAAAGTAAACACAACTTTAAAGTCATGCACAGGTCCTGGGCCAGGTGGCAGTGGGGAATATGCCCCCCAAGCCCCCTCCCCCCCCCTTCTAGAGGCAGGACCACCATGTGTTATTTTGGTTCACCTATTTCTTTGATGGTGGCTGGCCAGCATCTGCACCTGGAAGTGATCTGAGTCCACTGTCTATGTGCAGCCCATGTCACACATCATTTATTGCCACATCGTGAAACAGCAGCAGGTGAGAACTGATTCTGCAGTGCTCCCATTGCTTGGAAAGGGCATAGCTTTCTGTGTCAAGGTGTGGGGACTTGTAGAATGACAGACATTGTTCCTTCCTCTTAGAATACAGACCCAGCAGTGGGGTATGGTATTGGGATGACAGAGGAGTTGGACTGATCACTCCAGACTCCACTGGTGCCCAGCAGCATATTCAATGGGAGAAGCTGAATAGGGATCCTAGGAGGAAACCAACCTCCTAGCATCCCTCTGCAGCTTCTCATCTTGAATGGAGCAGCTTCTCCCCTGGAGCGGACCCCCTTACATCCGTCTGAGCTCATGCTGCCAGCCAGCATATCCCAGCTAAAGGAGGACTGCAAGTACTGACTACCCCAGTGCACTGCCTGTCACCCTCTATAACCCTTTTTCTTTTGCTTTGCTGTCATTTGTGTCCCTTTTACTACCCCACTCAGTCCCTACTGCTACTTCTACTTTTATCTGTGTTCTTACAGTATAATCCCCATCCAGTCCCTACTACTGATTCTATTTGCACCACAACAGCTGATATCTCTGTCTCTGCTGCTACTACTACACCCAGCATCACATGTGTCCCTATTACAGATAGTAATAGTTACTTATTTTTATAATTATAAGTACACTGTTTGAATATCAATAAGGCCTTATCTGTGAATGTTTTTTCAGTAATATCTGGACCATAATACAATAATATATAAATTACATCTGTTGTTGTCACTGTGTTTCCTATTATTTCCTTTCTTCCCATCACCAAAAGTATGTCATTGATGTATGTGTAAATCTGTTAACTGAAAAAACCTGACATTAGACATTTGAATAGTATAGCAATACCTTTAGCATATTTCTCATATGCATATACAAACCATATGTAACATAATTTATCTCAGGTGGTTAATTAACACATTTAAAAATATGCAACCTTACAGTATTGGCAGTATTTGAGTAAATAATATAGCAATATAGCAATATTTAAATTTGAATATGTAGCATGAAAAGTGACATTTTTCTTGCATTAAATATCAAGAAATCTGTTGTAATTGTAAATGACATATGGAATATACAAAAACATTTTCAGAATTCACAACCACATTTTTTTATGACAAACATTAATTGGCTCCCTAATAAACACTATAGAAGCTAATATAAATAGAAAACACATTTTCAACAGCTCATAAATTTATAAAATGTTTTGCTTTATTTGTTTGTTACTTTATATTAGTTCATTTAATTTTCCTTTTATTTTAATTATTAATTATTTTACCTTTCAGGACAATTGTAAAAATTATCTCTAGACTTTTATATATTGTAAGGAAAATTATATACTAACAAATGAAGTATTTGTATTTAGAAAATTATAATTGATACATATCTTGTTATAAATGTTATCATTTTTGAGATATACATATTGTAGTGAACAGGACATTACAGTTATCTTCTATGTATTGATAAAATTAACTAATAGTAATGTTTTCGACTAAAAGAATATGTCAGATTTCAACTCTTTAACTACTTTTATTTCTTCATTAGTTATTTTTCAAGAATATAGAAAAAATAGAAGTATTCTATTAAAAGATGTATATACGGTATTTAGACTATAATGATCCAGCAAACTTTAAAATGCTTCTTGTGGGTTTATGTAATAGCCTGTGAGATACAGGCTCTGGAGAAATTACGACAACTACTGTATTCACTTATTGTTAAAGCCCCAGTCAATTAAAAGTCAAAACCAGGATGATGTTACCTTTTAAATGGTTGCTGCTTTAAAACTACACACAAACCAGAATCTCACCAGAGCCAGAATCTACATCTTGCAGTATACAATGCCCTTAAACATGATGCAACCAGTGCAAGTTATCCCTTAAACTAATTCTGTTACTTTATTTAAAGAGGCACCAACAAATGTACTATTTTTGGGGTTTCCATCTGTCTACAGATGGAGTAATAGGACTGATGCCGATATGTTTGGTATTGAACAGCTACAGAGAAGGGACTGTAATACTGTACAACTAAAATGCTAAGGCAGCAAGAGGCATTTGTAGGAAAAATACACCTCCTGCCAGCATCGGCAATCCAAGTTCTGTGTCCGAAGATGCAACCGAAGCGTGCTTAGACTGTCCATGGGAACTTCTCTGCTGGGTCTAGGTATAGCTGAAGACACAGAACCTGGGCTCGGCATGCCTACAAAACAGGTGTGACACTCCCTGGTTTTGTTGAACAGTCCTGGTTGTCATCCCCCTAACTCTGCAGAAGGCCATTCATGCTGCAGCTAATAGAATGACTGTGAGCAATCATACAGGTCTCCTTTCTGCATATTTGCAGTGTGGCCATCATCAAATTTGTATGTAAACCATCAGGTTATGTACAAATTGGAATCAGGCTCAAAGTTCTTTCATCAGCTTGCATTTTGCATTTTAAGTTCATACAAGTGCTTTGTCTGTGGATGCAGCTGCTGTATGAACATATGCTAATGCTGCGGGAGGCCTCTTGTGTAAATTTACGCCTCCTCCAGGTTTCTCTGACCCACTGCTGCATTTGAAGATGCAGCTATGAATTATCTATGTAAACATCGGTCATCTAAGTAACCCTCAGGTAACTCAGGATGGCAGGTATTTGGACACTGCTGGGGTCAGTGTACCACTGGCCTCAGCATGCCCAGAGAGTGGGGCTAACATGTCCCTAAAATGATGGCTTCGCCTCCCCTTCCCTACCCCTCAATCATGCTGCATCTATGGGGGCACTGCAACTGTCATTGCAGACACTGACCTGTGCATGCACACTACAGATCCTGCACATGTGCAGATCCACAACCTTAGGGGATTGTTGGCTTACATCTCTGAATGAGGCCCTCTGTTCACATTTTTTCATGCTTTATAATTACATGTTATGATTACAGTTATATTACATGATACATATGTATGCCAGATGCATAGTTGGATGACATTTTGATGTAAGTGCTCACATACTGTATTGTCTATATAAAAAATGCATATGCTTGCCAATATTGAAATCTGTACAGTCCTTGTGGAGCTTGATTCGATACTAATCATTATCATCATCATTACATACTTGCACAAAGCTATATGCAGTATCTAGCGCTTAACATGAAAAAAGTAGGGTAATATAATAAACAATACTTTGCTATTTGTAGAGCCATAACATCACTAAGGTTAATGTGAAGCCCATATAATAACTACCAATTGTAAAGAATACATAAGGATATATATATATATATATATATACTGTACATATATAATCTCAAAAATTTCAAGGTTTCTAAGGAGATTAATATGGAACATGTACTTATATTATACAAAATACAAATGCAGTGGTCTAAAGTATCCATAGGTCCAGCAAATGCTGTATGGCTTTAAGATTAAAGCAATTCAGCCAGAATGTTCATTCAAGTCTAAATGAGTCATAAGGGTTTATTTACTTAGCATCATGTTCTAAAAGTCAGCACTTCTGTTTGTATTTAAGCCCAAAAGTCAAAAGGGTAATGATTTTACTAGCAATACATGGCTAATAAAAACATTGGGGGTCCTTCCGACCCGATCGCATGCTGCAGTTTTTTGCAGCCGTGCAATCGGGTCACAACAGCGCATGCGTGCGGGCAGTGATGAAAAGCATTTGCAGCAGTCAATGCAAGAAGATTGACAGATAGAGGCAGTCTGGGGGTGTCAACTCACCGTTTTGAAGGAGAACGCAGGCGTGCCTGGCCGTTTCCAGGGAGGGATCCTGACATCACCTCCAGACCGGATCGTCGCAGCAGCTGGGTAAGTCCTGAGTTGTGCAGAAACTGCCCAAACCTTTGTTTGTACAGCTCTGTGGAAAAGCGATCACTCCCATGCACAGCGTTTACCCCCTCCCCTATAAGCGGCAATTACCTGGTCACAGCACTGCAAAAAACCACCTGCATGCGACCGGGTTGGAATGAGGGCCATTGCCCTTTGAAATTTTGGGCATAAGAACAAATGCAATAGCTGGGATTTATTACCTAATGCTGAGTAAAGAAACTCCATGTTGTTGTCCAGTGTAGGTATCCACATTGCCTCAAGTGTCAAAAGTAAGTTGGCTCTGTCATCCCGCACCTCTTTTCTTGGGGAGACATGGTTAATCATTTTATAACAAAGTTTAGTTAATGTGTGCCTTGTTTGTGCAAAGAGGTAAGGATGTGATGTTCTGGTGGTTTGTGATCTATGTTTATTTTTCTAACCAGTGAAGGGTAATTCTTGAGTTAGCAGACATTTTTCCAGATATAGGGCTTGATTTCATGTTAGTAAGAAAAGCAAAAATAAAGCACATAACTTTATGCAAGGCAGGGGAGGGGGGGTGGATATATTTATATTTTTTCTGTGCAGGGTAAATACTTGTTACTTTTTCATGTAGCCCACAAATTTTAGACAGCTTTATTTTTGTACTGCAGTTTAGATTTAAGTTTGGACACACCCCACCCAAATCTAAATGTCTCTGTACATGTTACATCTGCCCCACCTGCAGTGCAACATGGTTTTGCTCAGTTGATTGCTTTTTGCTTTACTTACAAACATGAATCTGCCCCATAGTGCAGTCCACATGGGCAGATTAGTATATGTGCTACAAATACAATGCATGTGGTGCCCTTGTTATAAAAGATTTAAGCAATAACAGATCTAAGATATATAGAAATTTTAACCTTTTTCCACATAAAAAAGGGTGGATGAGATATTGAAAGCAGCATTTGTAACCATTATTATACAATATGCAGTAAGACAGGTATTGACACAACAAAATAAAGATTTTATTCACTGTACCCAAAATTTATAAAATGTAAAAAATTCAAATGTATGTACATATCTATCACCCTACAATCCTCACTCTTTGAACATTATGCAACCAACTTGGGCTAAAAAACATTTGTAAAACCATGATTTGCATGCAATTGTCAATACTATGCAGACACCAGTCATAGTGGCCTGGTGTCTGCATAGTCAAACACATTGTAATTTATCCCTTTTCATCAGCTAAACATTTGCCTCACTGGTACTCTGTATTATTTAGACATAAGGCAAGATGTAATAGCATCTGACATTGCAGGAGGTGCAGATGCAGGCTGATCTCAGACATTTTTTAAAGCAGCAGTCATTTACAAGGCATGGTTTTGCCTAGTGAATGAATGCCACTCTAAAAAAAGATCTGAGATCGGCTAGCATCCTGCACCTCCTGCAATCTTGGATGCTATTACATGTCACAGTATTCCATTAGATACAATCTAGGTTCAGCTGTGCTGTTAATGTGAGTTCATATATACAAATTGTTCATAACATTAAGTGTTTGAAAATTAAAAGCTAAACAACAACAGTAAACAAGTATTTGAACATCTAACTTTAACAATTGCAACTTCATTACACTCTAAGCCTAAATAAGTAGTTTTATTTCAAACACATCATGTACCATAAATTGTATTTCTTAATTTCACTCCATTGTATTTTCTTCAGCGCACTCACATCCTTAATTCTCCCTGCACCTCACCCCTCTGTACATATTGCCGCCTCAATTACCCAATCCAATCTTATTAACACTCATGAACTTTTTACTGACTGTATTTTTATACATTTATAATAACATCCAGTACCTGACACCATAAACATTCATAAATCTCCTACAAGTATATTTATCTCTCTCTCCTGCTTCTATTAGCTAGTGATATTTCACCAAAACTAGGCCCCAAAAACTCGTCCCACTCACATTCACCTGATTCCCAGCAATATATAAATCCAGCAAACCTCATTAACATCACATGTCTCCCATCACCTTCCAAATCAATAAAATGTGCCTTATGGAATGAATGCTATGTTTGTAACAAATTTACATCCATCCATGTCCTCTTCATATGTAACAACCTAAATCAGCTGGCTATAACTGAAACATGGCTCATACAAACAGACACGGCCTCCCTTGCCACACTATCACATGGTGGTCTCCACTTCACTTACATCTCCAGGTCTACCAACAGTTAATGAGGTGGAGTTGGAATATTACTATCCAAATATTTCACTTACATAGTTCTACCACAGGATTTATCATTCACATTCACATCATTTGAAGTATATTCTATCAGAATTTAAACTCTTTTCTCTCTGCATGTTGCAGCAATCTATCACACACCTGGGCAACCCAAACAATTTCTGGAACCTTTTTCTGCTTGGTTCCCTCACTTCCTATCCTCTGACATCTCCAGCATCATCATGGGTGATTTAAATATTGCTATTTATAGTTAAATCTGCTGCTCAAGCCTCCACACTATTCCCTCTAACCTCCTCTTTCCCAATGGACTGAATTCTCTACTAATCAGGAGGGCCACTGCTTTGATCTTGTATTCACCAGACTATACTCAGTCTCTGAATTCACTAACACTCCATTCCCTCTCTCAGATCACAACCTTACCACCTACATACTCTCCTCCATTACTTCAAACTCAATGTCACTAAAGGCCTCCAAGCCTCTTCAAACCTACAGAAATATTAACAAAGTTAATGTTTGACAATTTTCCATCTCACTCCAACTATTCTATTTCTATTTCTGCATTCACTTCTCCTGAGATGGATGTATCACAAATGAACTAGACTCCCAAAAATAGCCCTTCATAAAGTGGCTCCAGATACTTATCACATTCTGTGTAGGACTAAATGTTAAACGGGGCACACTAAATTAACAAGAATCCTACAAAAACTCTCAATGACATTTTAATGCATTTAAATCACTTCTCAACTCTCCTTCACACAACCCACCAGCCAGTATCAATGCACAAGATCTTGCACCTACTTCAAGGACAAGATTGTTAAGATCCAAGATGAAAAGGTGTGCTCTTCCTCAAACAGTAACCTGCTCAATTCCCTACCTGAACCCTGTGGCACCTTCTCTCCATTTGCTCCCACAAATGAAGATTAAGTATAAACACTCTTCTCATCCTCCTACTTTACTACTTCTCCATTTCAATCTATACTCTCATAAGTAAGTAAATCCCTGTCTCCTGTGCTCAGCCCAACCTTAACTGAAATCTGTAATCTCTCTCTCTCTCTACTAGTATCTTTCCTTCACTGTGCAAGCATGCAATTATAACTTCCTTTCTGGAAAAAAAAAATTCTGACCCTAACCCTAACTCTCAAATTACCATCCCATACAGTAACTTAGCTCCCATGCCCCCCAAGCTATTTGAGAAACTTTCCTACACTCACGTCATACATGTTCTTAATCACACAACTTTTTGGCCCCCACTTTTGTCAGGCTTTCATTCCCAACACACAGAGACAGCACTTACTAAAGTAGTGAATTATTTGGTCACTGCTAAATCTAAAGGCTAAATCTAAACTCATCTCTAATTCTTCTAGATCTCTCTGCTGCTTTTGATACTGTTGACCACGCTCTTCTCATAGAAACACAACAATCTGTAGGTCTTCAGGACACAGCCATTTCTTGGTTCTCATCATACCCATCTAATCTCTCTTTCAGTGTCTGCTTCTCTGAAACCAGCTATTCGCTTCCTCTATGACTTGGACTATGCATGGCTCAATCTTAGGACCTCTGCTTCTCTCAAACTATACCACATCTCTTGAAAACTAATTAGCTCTTTTGAATTTCAGTATCACCAGTATGAGAATAACATTCAAATCTACCTATCCTCCCCGGATTTTTCACCATCTGTATTGGCTCATGCCACTAAATGCCTTTCTGCCATTTCATCTTGGATGTCATCTAACCAACTCAAATGTAATATTTTCAAAACAGAATTATATTTCCACCAACCAATAGTAGTTACCAACCTGATATCTCTATCACTGTTTAGAACTCAACAATCAATCCGACCCCGCAAGCTCATTGCCTAGATGTCATCCTTGACTCTAAACTGTCCTTGTTCCCCACATTCAATCAGTCTCAAACTCATGTGGTGTGCATCTAAAAAACATATATAAAAATATGACCGTATCTTACACAAGATACTGCAGAAACTGTAATCCATGCTCTCATTATCTCCCACATTGATTATTTCAATAATGTTCATGCTGGTCTTACTAAAAATATACTGCATTCTTAATGTAGCTGCAAGGCTAATCTTCCTTGCTAGATGTTCATCTTCTGCATATCCACTTTGTCAGTCCCACAATTGGTTACCTGTATTCTACAGTATTCAATACAAAATACTTTTACTCACTCACAAGGTCATTAACCAAACTACATTAATGTACATCTCTTCACTTATCTCAAAATATCACCCAATCCAACCTATTCATTCTTCACAAGATTTACATCTCTCATCCACACTGATTACACACTCCCATTCATCATAGCAGACCTTCTTCAGGCTGTACCCACTCTGTTGAATGCCCTCCCATGCAGGGCTGGATTAACAATGGGGTGGGTGGAGCTGAAGCTCCATGCTCCCCACCAAAATAGACCCACAGGCAGAGCCGTTTTAACAGCAGTGTAGGCCCCTGGGCACAACAATGCACTGGGGCCCCTACCCACCCATCAAGGTGGGGGGTGCTATCAGCGGCAGCTTTGATGTCCCGCGGGGGGTAGGGGGTGTTCTATCTTTTGCTCAGCATGTAGGACCTGGAGAAATAATTTCTGCTAATTACTCCTTTACTGCACAGATGGTGGGAAATGGGGCAGGAGGGAGAACACTAAACTGTAGAAGGGGGCATTGGGCTGAATGAAGGGGCCCTGGTACATAACTTCCAGGGTGGTATGGGGTGTGTAATACACAGGGGGGGTGGATAGTGGAGTGGGCTTAATATTCATCATTTTCCGGGGGTCAGGGCAGCTTGCTTTACTGCAGATATCTCCAGTTCCTAGAAATAGATTTCTTAGCTTTAATGGGATAAAAAAACACGAGAGAGTCCCACCTTTCGGATGGTTCTGGGGACTTGGGGATCAGAGTTCAGGAGCCAGAGCAATCCACCAACAAAAATATAAAACTGCATATTAGGTGTGTGGAGCTGCAACAGGGACCAGCTGCTGGAAGGCTGATATCTCTGGTTATGGGCATAGTAGAAACAAGCTGCAAGTGTCCCCTGAAAGGGGAGAGTCCCAGCTTTTGGAGTATATCCCCAGAAAAACTCTAAGTCAGACAGAACCCGAGATATCAGGCTGGGGAGAACAATCAACAATTTTGGATGGGGACCACTACTTTAAAGTTGGATATCTCCGGTTCCCCAGCGCCAATTTTCAAAATTCTGGTACCCCTGGAAAGAGGGGACCCTCAGCTATCAGCCTAGGGCCCTTATACTCCTGGGGCCCTTGGGCAAGAGCCCATTGAGCCCATACGAAAAGACGGCCCTGCCCACAGGCTCTGCTCTGCTGCTGAAACAGGATTTTTCTATCTTTTAACAGCAAGTCTGTAGCTGCCTGATGCCCCACCCACTGAAACCACATCCCTTCAACCCCTCCCCATCTCTGCCTGCCAGCCTTCCATTCCAGGTTTGAAATATCGCGTATATCATTTTTTAAATATTTTTGTTAAAAGTGACTAGAAGCCCTCCCAGAGATGCAAGATTTATCTGCTCCTCCCCTGGACCTCTCCATCACCATGCACAACAGCAACCAGTGGTGGACTGGCCAGTCGGGAAGCTAGATGTCTTTGCTGCTGGGTCGGTTCATCCTGTGACCCCTCTGACAGGTTGGCTCGCGCCTCATGGTGCTTGCTGAATGGTAGGGTTTTTTCCTCAAATGGAATGTGGTCACAGGTCCATGATTAGACCATGCCCTTGACTTTACCTGGCCAGTCTGCCTGCATTGCATACCTACCCACTCCTCCTGTGTTTGGCTGGCTCAGTGAGTTTTGTGTGTGTGTGTGTGTGTGTTTTTGGGTGTGTGTGTGTAGGGACAGAGGGGAACAGGCTGTATGTGTAGTTGTGCAGGTTGTGTTGGGACTGGGGGGAACAGGGTGTGTTTTGGGACTTGGGGAACTGGCTGTGTGTGAGTATAGATAGTGTAGAGCCTGGGGGGATTAGACTGTGTGTGGGTGTGTGTGTGTGAAGGTTATGTTGGGACTGGGGGAACAGGCTGTGCGTGTAGGTTGTGTAGGGACTGGGGGGAACAGGCTGTGTGTGTGTGTGTGTGTGTGTGTGTGTGTGTGTGTGTGTGTAGATACTGGGGAACAGGCTGTGATAGTGTTTGTGTATTTTAATCAGACTTGTTAAGATATTCTCCAATATTCTAGTGAATAGAATACAGCATGGATTTGTGTATTTTATGATATAAATAAATATCACATTTTCAGAAACAGAATGGTGTTCCTTCAGTAGTACAAACTCAGCTACAGTAGGTAATATATACATGCAGTTTGAGTTTTCAGACATCAAACTATTGGATAGTGAATACAACAGTTTGATGATACAAATTGCTTGGTGGTTAGCAGTAGGTGGCAGTCAGGGAACTGCGGTGAGGTGAGGCAGGAGAGGCAGAGCCTTTCCTGTCATACTAATGTATACACCAGAGTTTTGACTATATAAAGTATATAAAAATTAAAAGAAGATATCTTCTTTGTATTATATTAATCATTTTTACAGTCAAAACTTTTGAGCAAAAGTTTATGACAGGTGAGGCACTGCCTTCCCTGCCTATCATTTTTGGACATCTCTGATCAATACTCACCAAATCTTCAAAGGCATATACTGTTGCATCTTTGCATATCTCCTTAATGAACCCTCGGGCTTATATATATATGTGTGTAAATCTGGCTCTGGTAGTAGCCAGGGTCTCCTGAGCCATTTACCTCACCACACGTTCCTGATGGAAGTGCATATTGGGGTATAATTCTCAAACAATATTTATGAATATCCCCCAAAATACCCATTTTTGTGAGCTATCTGCAAATGTTAAGGATCCCATGGATGTACCATATGTATGGGGACTGTTGTGGCAGTCAATATGATATATCAGCTGTGTTCCCCAATTTCAATCGCAAAAGTAACCCTCATATAATGGCTGATAAAATGGGAAGCATTCTTGAGCTTGGCCCCGAAAATGCCACACCTTATAACCTGCAGCTATTGCCTGGAACATTGGGAGCAGACCATTTTAAAATTTCATATTATTGGCAACTTTTCCATGGTGATTTACAGCTCTTACAGAGTGCTTCATCTTGATTCACATGTGATCCTGCTGGCCAATGACAATAAATTATAATTATTGAGACAAAGTCCCAGTAGTTAAAATATATGTCCCATTACTGTTAATCTAAATTACATTACAAAAATGAAATAGTTAAATTTGTGTGTGCTACGTGCAAAAGCAATCAGTATTTTTCTGCATGGTATTTATTGTAGATACACCCCTGGAATATCAACATGAATTGTTCAGGTACACATTTGCATGCTTACATGGATTTGATCCAAACTCTGATTGCATGGAGCCATTATCCAAAGAAAAGTGTTTTTGTGCCATCACTAAACCCACCAACTAACATGAGATCCATAGTTGGCAGTAGAGGGACTGTGCTCGTGCGACATTGTTTTTAAATATCAATAAATCACGTCATATTGCATGAACTGCAGGAATAAAGAGATACCACATTTAATATTAGAACAAGTAGTTCTAAAGGCCCATACACATTAGACGATGTCGCTTTGTGAGCGACATCATCTAACGTTTCCCCCTCCCGGGCCGGCCGGTCGGCGGACGCCTGTTCGCACTGAGCGATATGACCGCTCATATCGCTCAGTGACGTCACGCCCCCGCCAGCCCTGCATGAAGGTCGTGGACGACAGTCCACATCCTTCATGCATGCCCTACCGACAGCGACGATCATTGCCGACCCGCGGGGCCGCGCATCGGTCGTCGCTGGCGGCATACACACTTAACGATATAATGAGCGACGTCGCTCAAGGAGGAGGAAAATGAGCGACGTCGCCCATTATATCGTTAAGTGTGTATGGACCTTAAGTGTATAGGTCTTTCAACTTATTCTTTAAAATTGCTAACAACAATATTATGGCCAAGTGTAATGTTTTAATATTGTTGATCCACTTTCTTTGTACATAGGCCCTCATTCCGAGTCGTTCGCTCGGTATTTTTCATTGCATCGCAGTGAAATTCCGCATAGTGCGCATGCGCAATATTCGCACTGCGACTGCGCCAAGTATCTTTGATATGAAGATAGTATTTTTACTCACGGCTTTTTCCTCGCTCCGGCGATCGTAATGTGATTGACAGGAAATGGGTGTTACTGGGCGGAAACACGGCGTTTTTTGGGCGTGTGGCTGAAAACGCTACCGTTTCCGGAAAAAACGCAGGAGTGGCCGGAGAAACGGGGGAGTGGTTGGGCGAACGCTGGGTGTGTTTGTGACGTCAAACCAGGAACGACAAGCACTGAACTGATCGCACTGGCAGAGTAAGTGTGGAGCTACTCTAAAACTGCTAAGTAGTTTGTGATCGCAATATTGCGAATACATCGGTCGCAATTTTAAGATGCTAAGATACACTCCCAGTAGGCGTAGGCTTAGCGTGTGTAACTCTGCTAAATTCGCCTTGCGACCGATCAACTCGGAATGAGGGCCATAGTTCTCAAATATACAGTACTATTACCGCAAAACTCTATTTGTCTAAAACGCGGTGTTTCTCAATGTTAATGAAGTAATAAAACTATGTTTTAGCATAACTGACACATAATATAAATGCTTGTGTTACCTCTTTTTACAAGTTGCACAGAACTCAGATGCAATGTTCACAGTTTTCTATCTGTTGGATAACTGTAGAGATGATCATTAAACGTACTTAATGATCAATAAGACCCCCATCTATTCCTTAATGGTCTTCACTGTCCCCACAGAATCTGCCACCAAAACCTAAAAATTAGTGGAGTAAAAATAATTTTAGTGTATAGAATTACAAATTAAAATATTGAAAATGCACGATAGACAATACGTTGGGAAATGCACCTTAATGTTTCTTTTTTATTACTATTGCTATCATTAAAAAATGAATGTGATAACTTGCACCAAGTTTAATGAAACTAATGAAAAATTAATTCATCTCTGCATGTTGTTGACGCTAATGTATCAGCATAATTTATATTGCCTTGATGAATTCATTTCTAATATGATATGCATAATGTATTGTGTTTGTAACTGCATGAAACATTTGCTACATTTTTAAATCTAAATGTTTATAATATTTGTTATATTTTAGAAACTACAATGTTTAGCTGTGATGCAACAATAAGCTAAACTACATTATTTTTCTTTGGCTCTTCTAACAAATAAAAGCAGTTGGTAGATTACAACATTAGTTTTCTTACATGCATTGGCTATAAATATTTCTTCATAGCATACTTACAGTAATTTCCTTTTGGATGGAAAAAGCAACTCAATGATGCTTCACTATCCAAGTCAGGATTTTTAATCATGAAGAGCACTTTCTCTCTCACTCAGCAACTTCCAAAAATATTTCTATGCCTTTTTTGCTCAGATTTCCTGAATATAAAAATGCTGTAAAGCAGGATCAGAGATTCTTTTTGATGCAACTGACATACGGAATTTTTGACACAATATGGTATCCACTTATGGTACTTAGGGCCTAATTCAAGGTTGATTGCAAAACAACATTTTCCTCTAATGGGCAAAACCATGTGCACTGCAGGTGGGATAGATATAACATATGCAGAGAAGGTTAGACTTTGTGGTTTATATTGTTTCTTTGCAGGGTACATACATGCTGCTTTATTTTTACACTGTAATTTATATTTCAGTTTGAACACACCACACCCAAATCTAACTCTATATGCACACGTTATATCTGCCCCAGCTACAGTGCACATAGGTTTGCCTATTAGAGGAAAATGTTGTTTTGCAATCAGACTTTATTTTTAGAACCAGCACCAGGCTCTCATTGCAGGGGGGCAATGCCACAGTTGGGGGACACACTTGATGGTTTCCCATGGCCAAAGCATTCATTCTCCCAAACTAGTCAGCCTAGGCTGGGGTTTCCCCCAATAAGGGGTCACACCCTCCAGGACACCCAACTCTTTGGCTGAAGCATCGGGCTATCCCCAGCACCCCTGGGCGGTGGGTGCTGAGTTGATTACAGTTTGTGTAAAAAATAGAATAATATTGTCTTTTACAGTAGGAATACAGGTCCCAAAAAGTCTAACCTGCATGCCATTACTTGAAGAACCACAACTACCAGCTTTTGGGGCATTAAAGGCCTGCTGGTACCTATTGCCTCCCTATAAAATAAATATTGAAATAAAGACATGACATACACACCATGACAGTATAAGTTTAATTATTACATGCACTCACACTCACAATGTCCCTGGTTAATTTAGTCCTCTTCTCCAGTACAATATGCTACATGGGGAGGGGGTAAATCCATAATAACCTACCCTTGCATATATCATGTCCTTTTCTCCAGTACGCATCCAGGTGTTAAAAATAAAAAAATGATTGCCCCGAACCCAGCCAGACACTAGCTGCATTTTTATAATACAGCCCCCACAAATGCCGGAACTTTTGTGGCTTCTGTTATTTTGCATGGCCACCAGCTAATCAGTAGCCTATTCTGTGGAAACAGCCCACTGATTGGCTTAGAGCAGCCTGAATGTTAATCAACAGCAGCCTGTCAATCAATGACAGCTACTGTACTTGAGGAGAGAACCCAATGCCATTTTGTCGTCAGTTTTTTTACACATTGTACACAACAGAAAGCTGCAAGGATCTCACTGATTTGTGCAGGCTTTGTGCTCAGGAGTATTTGGCTGCCAGCACAGACAGAAAACATGGGTGCCAAACACGACTGCATACAACATCAGAAAACATGATCACAGAAAATATGCTATCATAGTAAATACCCACTTTTGATTTTGAAAAATACTCCCATGTCTGATCGATCATCACCGTGTTTAATTTCAGGCAAACTTGGGCAGAACTGATTTTTTTTTTAATTTACCCCTGAAGTGTAAGGATTTGTAAATGAAAGCTGCAACTGAATCTACACATGGATGGTAGTGTACAATTTTTGTGTGTGCATGTGCAGTACTGTACTGCTTAGACATGCTGTCATAGTGCAACTTAACATTTCAAAATTAAAATTAATACATACTGTAAATAAAATGCATATCATAAAATTACTAATTCTTAAGTAGGGGTAGGAGTATTGGGAACACCTTTGCAAAGAAGTGTTTGCTGTAGTTGCACAAGTTTTCTGTGATTAGCATAAATATGTACAGATGTATCCTCATACATCTTGCCTCAATAGGCCACGTAACAAGAGTGGAAAGACAGGTGCATCTTATTCAGCAGACCCTGCTGATTGAAATTATATATTCTCTGTGCATCTGCAGCTTTAACTTAATACATACTGGTACACTACAGTCAGGGCCGGTTCAAGGGCGCAGAGCGCCCCGGGCAGGAAAGGGGCGTGGCCTAATACAGGGGGCGTGGTGAGTCACGCCCCCTGTACATTGAAAGCGCCGCTTGAATGCTGAGCGGTGCGCGATGACGTCATCGCGCACCGCACAGCAAAAGGTCCTCTCCACGAAGAGAAACTAGACGCTATGCGTCTAGTTCCCTTCGTGGAGAGGACCTTTGCTGTGCGGTGCGCGATGACGTCATCGCGCATCGCTCAGCAGTTACTCTCCACGAAGGGAAACTAGACGCATAGCGTCTAGTTCCCTTCACAGGAGGCGCCGAGGACGGGGACGGCAGCGGGCAGCGGAGGCGGACGGGGGACACAGCGGGCAGCAGTGGCGGATCTTGCCACGGTGTGGCGCCCTCCGGATGGCGCCAGCGCCCTCCGGAAGGTGGCGCCCCGGGCAAAAGTCCTGCTTGCCCGTGGCAAGAACCGCCACTGACTACAGTGTATTCTAGGAAAACACACAAAATATAGGCATGCCCAGTGGCAGATTTAGGAGGTCACCAATACTCCTCCAGCCTGTTGTTTAGAAGAATTTTTTAAAATAATGCAGCATGCAGAAACAACACACACCCCCCACAGCCGCAATAAAAACTACTGCTGCAGCGCTGATACTTCACAATGGGGTTCATTCTGACCCGATCGCACGCTGCAGTTTATCACAGTGCAGTGATCGGGTCAGAACTGCGCATGCGCCGGTGCCACACTGTGCCGGCGCATGCCAGATGGCCGAGGGCTGTCGCTGAGCAACGATCGCCGGCGCCTGATTGACAGGCAGATGCCATCGCTGGGTGGGCAGAACGGCGGCATTTGGCCGCCGTTTTGTGGGCGCGGTCTGGCCCTTTCAGGCCAGGCTGCCACCACTATCTCACAGGCTCCAGCAGAAGCACGGAGGGAGGGGGGGGGGCACTAGTACAACTGAGCCTACAATCATCATGGTGCATTTACAAGTACTGTAGTAGCAACCCATTTGGTCGATGCAAATATAAATTCTTTCAGCCAGATACTGTTAAACACATTTATAGATGCATAAACTGGTTTGTCATATGTAGTTATTAGATAGCAGTACATATGGTGCCAAACTTATTTTTACTATTTGTACAATAAGTTGGAAAATTTTGCTGGAGATGGCGGACTTTTTCTTTTTATTGCAAACACACATGCTGCTATAATTGACCTTGTCTTGATTTATTTTTTAACAAATACACTAAGAACAAAATTTTGCTGTTTGTATAAATATCCAGGTGTCACTGGCATCACTCACTGCTTCTCCATGTCACTCTTTTCCTGTCACCCACTGCCTGTCACCCTCTCCCTGGCATCATTCCTGTCTCTCCCCATCATCCACTGCCTTTAACCCTCTACCTGGCATCACTAATTGCCTCTCTCTGTCACCCACTGCTTGTCACCCTCTCACCCACTGCTTGTCACTCTCTTCTTTGTGTCACTGACTGCCTCTCCCCATCGCTCTCTTATTGTCACTTACTGCCTCTCCTGTCAACTTCTACCTTTCACCCTCTGCCTCTCCCTGGCATCATCCACTGCCTCTCCCTTTCACCCTCTCCTTTCACACTCTGCCTCTACCTGTCACCCACTTCCTCTACATCTCCCACTCTCTCTCCCCATCACCCACTGCCTCACCCTCTATCTCTCCCCTGTGTCACTATCTCCCTATCACCCTCTCTTTACCATCACCCTTTGCCTATCGAAGGCTCTGCTTCTCCCTGTCACTTACTGTGTCTCCCTACCACCCACTCCTTGTCACTTACTGCCTCTTCCCATCACCATCTCTGTCACTCTTTACCTCTCTCTGTCACCCTTTTCTGTCACCCACAGCCTTTCCATCTTCCACAATCTCTCCCCATCACTTCTCTCTCCTGTCACCCTCTCCATCACCCACTCCTTCTCCCCATCATCCTCTACATCACCCACTGCCTCCCCCTAGTGTCACCCATTGCTCCTCCAGCATCAGTGCTGTGTGAAGGAAGCGGTGCCAGGAGGGGGGGTATAGGATTGTCATTTGGAGGTCAGAGCCCGGGAAGAGGAACCTGGATGTGACTGTTAAAAGCAGTGGGTGAAGGCTGAGGAGGAATAGGTTTGCATGAGCTGGGGAGCCAGTGAGGAGGCTTGCATAATAGAAATGGGTGAGGAAGTAATATGAAAATAAGGGCTTAGCTCGTGGTTATGGCATTCTCTATGAGTACACACCCTTATTGCATGGCAAGGCCCTCTTCCAGGAGCGCAAATGCATACAAACCCCCTCCCTCTCTTTAACTGCCATGGTGTCCCCCATCATTTACTTCTGGATCCATCCCTGAGGCCAGCATTAACCCTTGGTGTACAGTGATGTTTATTTTCACTGCCTATAATGTAGCCCAGAGCTCCAAATACAAGGCAGCATTAATCCTTTAATGGTGATCAGTGCATGCTGGTGCCCGCAAAAATTTTTTTGAAGTTGTTGTAATTTTTGGAAAAAAGCTGTTTTTATTTTTTGTACAACTTGTGTTCAATAAAGCTCAGCAGGAGCTATGCCACTGTTATAATAAATAAAAGTACTGTGAGTCTACAGTGTGAAGATGTAATTTGTGAAAAAAAACAGTGAAAAAGTTGTGTTTTCAGAAACAATCTGTGTGTACAATAAAGTTAAGTAGGTGCTGTACCACTGCATTAATACATAAAAGCACTGTGACTGTCCGCAGTGTGAAGTAATTTGTTAAAACACAGAAAAATACTATTTTCAGTATTTTTTGTACAACTTGTATGTTCAATAAAGCTTAGTACGTATTATGCCACTGTGTTGATAAATATAAGCCTTGGCTCGATATGGATCATGATCAGTCAATAGAAGAGCAGAAACAGTAACTTAGTACTAGTGCTGTGGCTGCTGCCAGTCCATGATGAATGCAATATTAGTATGAAGTACTTTAATATCAACTAAAGCCAGTGCTCAAGGGCATAGAAGGTTTAAGAAAGGGCACCTGAAATCAAAACAATACTTTGCAATGCTAAAGAAAAAAAAACATCACTTCTAATAAAGGGAAAGTTTACTGATGAAAATTATAAAATTACCATCACTTGAATCCACCCTAACTTTGTTACATTTGGGGGCAAAGATATTCACCATAGAATTTGTAGCAAATTTTTATGAACATGAGTCTTTTTCCAAGTTTCATTAGTTGCTACTTCAAATGGTTTCAGTAGCTTACATGAAACAGACCGTATTTTTCAGTTTGCTGGAGTAAGGTACATTTCCACTCATCTCCCTATGTCATAGTTTCTTGTGTAGGTTTTAATGGATTGTTGTGTTCTTTCATTCATTGAAGCATGTAAAGGGTGTAATTCTGCCTGGTCACTATCTCTCACTTCAGTTGATGGAATGGCAAATGGAGCTGTTCTTGCATCTGCTGAAAACTTCTACATGCAGTTGCTGAATGCTGAATATGTCCATAAATTTTTTGGGCAACAGACAGCATCTTCAGCATTCCCCTGTAATTTTATTTTAACTTTTTGAACCACCAAGTCTGTTGTGTGGGCAAAACATGGGACATTTTTTGAACCACCAAGTTTGTTGTATGGGCAAAACATGGGACATGTTCAGATTCAAATCCTCAGGCAAGTCTTACTGGGGTAAACCATCTTGCTATGACATCCCTGAGTTTTTGAAATAGGTTGGCACTGGTATTCCTCTTACTGAAGTCAGTGACACAGAGAGAAACCTGCCTGTGAATGAGCTGGCATTGTGTGTTAGATACTGCTGCTGATGATGCTGCTGAAGGTTATAAACCTATCCAGTTGGGATATCAGAGTCATGTAATCTTTATTTTGACCAGTATCTGTTTTTAAGTGGATAGTGGGTACGATGGCATTTTGTAGGCCAATAATTATTTTTTTCCAACCTACTAGTATAGATGAGGAATCACTGTTGTGGTAAAATGGAATTGAGATGGATTTTGGTAGCAAGGACACAGGTCCTCAATTAACCATGTAAAACCAGATGCATTGATGTCCTGCTGGCCATACTACCATCACCTCCCTCATACATTTTCTTAGTCAATCAAACTAACTAACTAATAAATGAATAAGTTACAGCAACTGAGAAGAGAAAAGGCCATAGAAGAATAAAATAATTTTATATACTGTCCCCAATGCCCCCGTTGATTAAAATTTTCTTAAGCACACAATTAAATTAATTCACAAATTATCCTTCCTTCCTTTACCTGCCTTCCACTCTATACATACCCCACCTCACTCGGATTTCTAACCTAATTCTTGATGAATGAAAATTTCTTGTTTACTGTACTTTCAATGGGGTCATATAAGTTTATTAAACTGCTCTCCTGTCTGCCACTGCAGTGCCACTCTTATTCTTAGATGTGCCATGTATGAAGTTGAATTGCCACGTACTTGTGTCGCCCACTGCTGTTGATTAGCTTAGTCAGCCAACTAGGTCAGTGCAACCTTTTGGCCTACACTAGATGAAAATAATACTGTGAGCTGTGAGGTGGTCAAATGTGTATGGAAATGGCTGGAAATAAATAATATTGAGGTTATTAATAACGTAGGAACACAAACAGGCCCAAATAATATGACTTTAGCTGTGTTTAAAATTTTAAAGAAAAAACACAGATCCAAAACCAAAATCAAAACACGTGAGGGTGGTTTTGTCAAATTAGAATCAAAACCAAAACACAAAATTAATATGGATCCAAACATAGGAGTCGGTGCACATCTCTAATACATACAAACACTCTCACACATGCATGTAGTGTATGTTATTTTGCAATTGATGTTCCTTTTGTTCTTCTTAGAACAAGTCCATTTAGTTACTGCTGACATATTAATACACTTTACAGTGAATGTATTTTATTTATACAGAATTCATTACTCAGTTACAAATATATAGATATTTCTACAAATTTACTCTTGGTTTTGCCCTTTAAATGATTGCCATTTCAAAACAATGGGCATGCTTACCGGGAATTCACAGATGCCAGCAAGTTGCAGGCTACAGTATTACCTTTACCCTAGTAGTGAACCAATATTACATAGGATTTCACATATAGAGTTATAGCTTTCTGCCCTTATATTTGGCACTAAAGTATTTTTCACCTAATTCAATTTAATTAAGATGAAACAAAACAATATCCAAAAGAGCATATTGATAGATTTTTTACAGAAGAAATTGTATCATTAAATGAGCTTTATGTCAGGAATAAAACTGCCAAGAGTCTATTTCACTTTACAAAGAGGCTTACTCATTGATATGTATTCATAACAGCAACATTTTTTAGCATATATATTAATCAATGTCAGTTACTCTTGAAAAAATCCATCAGTGTATATCATGAATCATTGTGATCACACTTTTATTCAAATAGCCCATGGCTAATAAACAAAAGAAATTAAAATTAAAATGTGCAGAATGTCAAGCAGATCAATGCTAACTTATTTGTGTATACTCAAAACATTGTTCTTAAGTTCCCCAGGCTATTACAGATTTATTCTTTCAATGTGATGTTGTAGCAATTAAAAATCAATTGTTCTACACAAGAGAAATAAAACAATATGTCACATGACTAAACATCCACGGATTCATTTATAGGGAAACTTGTGATTACTGCTTTTGAGTCAGAATAGCGTCTTACAATACCTGTTCTGTAGGGTTGTTCTCCTAAGTATTAGATAACTGGACAAATGTTCCAATAAAGTTGAGGACATTTCACTATAAATTGACAGAATATTGCGTTTTTAGAATTACATTCTAGCTGTTTTGTTGAACTTTCATGTACTGTACCTAAACTGTTCCTGTAATGCTACTTAATGATACTTCAACACACATACTGATATACAGTACTTCGCAAATTAAATCCAGAAAGTTCCTAATCATTGTTTTTTTAGTTCCATTTTTCTTTATTTTACTATACAGAAAAATGCATAACACTTAGTATTTAGCCTATTTACCAACTTAACCTGCTCATACTGTACTTATTATAAAATAACAAAAAATTCAAAGTATATATTTATCACCACCCTTTTAAACTTTTTAAGATGATTGAGTTAGTGTATAGTAGCAACAAGATAGAATATACAGTACACATAAGCCAGTTAGTGGCATTACAAGCTACACGTACAGTAAATTGACAATATACTACAGTAAATTTGTAAATGAGAACTGGTGCTTTTGGCTGACAGATGTAACAAAAGCAGTATGCATAATTAATGTGGACATTGATTTTTTCATTTGCAGTATATATATTTGAAGCTCTTGATTTACAGTCAAAACAAATAAATTAGACTCAATACAATCAGTTGCACAAATTAGATATAGATTGTTTTGTCACTAAATTAAACCTTATTTTTTTTGCTATTTTATCAAGTTTTCTGGAGATTTGGAAAACACAACAGAAAAATATCCCCCTATCTCTTTATCTCTCTGAACCTCTTTTTCTCTCTCTCTGTTTTATATAGTACATACTGTATGTTTATATATATATAGTTATATATATATATATATATATATATATATATATATATATATATATATATATATATATATATAGTGCCTTATTAAAGTATCCACCTCCATTGGATTTTTACCAATTTTGTTATATTACAACCTGTAAATTATTATTTTTTTATCTGAATTTTATGTAATGGATCTGCACAAAATAGTCTAAGTTGGTGAAGTGAAATGAGAAAAAATTATATAATTTTTTTTATAAATAAAAATCTGAAAATTGGCATGTGCATATGTATTCATCCCCTTTGCTATGAAGCCCCTCAAAAGTTCTGGTGCAACCTATTACCTTCAGAAGTCACATAATTAGTGAAATGAAGTCCACCTGTTTGCAATCTAAGTGTCACATGATCATTCAGTAAAAACACACCTTTTCTAAAAAGGCCCCAGAGGCTGCAACACCACTAAGCAAGAGGAATCACACCATGAAGACCAAGGAGCTTTCCTAACAAGTCAGGGACAAAGTTGTTGAGAAGTACGAAACAGGCTAGGGTTATAAAAAAATATCCAAATCTTTGATGGTCCCCCGGAGCACCATCAAATCCATCATCTTCAAATAGAAAGAACATGGTACTATAACAATCCTGCCAAGAAAGGGCTGGCCGCTAAAACTCACAGAATGGGCAAGAAGGGCATTAATCAGAGAGGAAACACAGAGACCAAAGGTAACCCTGATGGAACTGCAGAGTTCCATAGCAGAGGCTGGAGTATCTGCACATGTGACCACAATAAGCCGTATACTCCATAGAGCTGGGCATTATGGAAGAGTGGCCAGAAAATAACATTACTTAGTGTTAAAAATAAGAAGGCACATTTTGAGTTTGACAAAAGGCATGTGGACGATTCCCCAAATGTATGTAGGAAGGTGCTCTGGTCAGTTGAGACTAAAACTGAACTTTTTGGCCACCAAGGAAAATGCTTTGTCTGGTGCAAACCCAACACATCCCACCATCCCAAGAACACCATCCCACAGTTAAACATGGTGGTGGCAGCATCATGCTGTGGGGATGTTTTTCATCAGCAGGGACAGGGAAACGGTTTCAAGTCGAGGAAAGATGTATGATGCTAAATACAGGGATATTCATGAGCAAAACCTATTTCAGTCTGCCTGTGATTTGAGACTGGGATGGATGTTCACCTTTCAGTAGGACAATGACCACAAGCATTCTGCTAAAGCAACACTCGAGTGGTTTAAGCGGAAACATTGAAATGTGTTGGAATGGCCTAGTCAAAGCCCAGATCTCAATCCAATTGAGAATCTGTGGTCAGACATGAAGATTGCTGTTCACAAGTAGAAACCATTCAACATGAAGGAGCTGGAGCAGTTTTGCCTTGAGGTATGGGCAAAGATACCCATGGCAAGATGTAGGAAGCTCATAGAGACTTATCCAAAGCGACTTGCAGCTGTAATTGCCACAAAAGGTGGCTCTACAAAGTACTGACTTTAGGGGGGTGAATAGTTATGCACGCTGAAGTTTTCTGTTATTTTGTCCTATTTGTTGTTTGCTTCACAATTAAAAAAAAAATCTTCAAAGTTGTAGGCATGTTCTGTGAATGAAATTATGCAAACCTTAAAACAATCCATTTTAATTCCAGGTTGTGAGGCAACAAAACATGAAAAATGCAAAGGGGAGAATACTTTAGCAAGGCACTGTATATATATATATATATATATATATATATATATATATATGGGTGTCGTACAGTATGCCAGCGCTCGGGCTCCCGGCGCCCAGCATACCGGCGCTGGGAGCCCGACCGCCGGCATACCGACAGCGTGGCGAGCGCAAAGGAGCCCCTTGTGGCTCGCTGCGCTCACCACGCTGTGGGCACGGTGGCGCACTACGCGCGCCACACTATTTTATTCTCCCTCCAGGGGGGTCATGGACCCCCACGAGGGAGAATAGTTGTCGGTATGCTGGGTGTCGGGATTCCGGCGCCGGTATACTGTGCGCCGGGATCCCGACATTCGGCATACCGAAGACCACCCATATATATATATACAGCAATAGTGAAATCAGTGCCTTGGGGCTGTTATAACACCCTTAATTGTACAATAGAGTAACACAATGTCCAAATATAATCTTATTTAAAAAAGCAATCAGTAGGTTCCAATATAAAATTTTTTTACATTTTATAAAAAAACATCTGAAACTGTAATGGTAGAAATGTTCATAAAATGTTTCATCCACCAATAACATCCAGTAAAGGTCCACATAAGAGCAAGTGTACAGATATTTATTTCACAAACTCCTCCTTCTAAGATTGTAGACTGAGGTCACATCACAACAAGACTGATAAACCAATGCGTTTCTTCTCTTACAGAGACTTCATCAGGGTTATATCTCATTTAAGTAGTTAACATCAAAAATCAGAAGTTACAATTGCTCTGGGAAACTTACATTGGTTAAAAATGAATCACCCAATATGAACTCATAGCCGAAAATGCCTGACCAGTCCTGGAAAATAAGCATGTGATATTTATGGAATCAGAATCGACAGATGATTCCTATAAATTCCAACCACAAATATCCTGTGCTGTGTGTATTGGTCAAGACTTGTGATATTAGGAGGCTCAGAAACCAGAACAAGGCAAAACGTCATCATCCCGCTTTTAGATTCTCACGGGCTTTAGATCCCATATAAATAGCCGTGCATCACCACCATTTTCACTCTGGGCCTGGAGAGTGAGGGAGACAGACCTCTGTCTTTCTATGGGTGGTAGCATGGGGTTAGTGTGTGCTCTGTTATGGTGCTGCTGCAGTCACTGTGGTGTACAAGTGCTGTGTTAGGGGTGCTGTCCTGGCTGTCCCTGCTGTCCGGGCTGTCACTGGTGCTACTGCCAGGTGCTGCAGCTGTATATGTGTGTTTCTGTCTTGGCTGTCACTGTGCTGTACAGGAGGCAGGGGCACTGTGAAATATAGGGGTGCTGATGTCTTAATAACATTACACTGGCCCTGTCTGCTATAAAAGTTTGGGTGAAGTTAAAAATAAAAAGCACACTGTGCCTGTATGTTGTGAAATATAGGGGTGCTGATGTCTTAACATTACACTGGCCCAGTCTGCTATAAAAGTTTGGGTGCAGGTCTTACAAATTAAAAGCCCACTGCTCCTGTATGCTGTGACATATAGGGCTGCTGATGTCTTAATAACATTACACTGGTCCTGTCTGCTATAAAAGTCTGGGTGCAGTTAAAAATTTAAAGCACACTGCTCCTCTATGCTGTGAAATATAGGGGTGCTGATGTCTTAATAACATTACACTGGCCCTGTCTGCTACAAAAATTCAGGGGTGCAGTTCTTACAAATTAAAAGAACACTGCTCCTGTATGCTGTGAAATATAGGGGTGCTGCTGATGTCTTAATAACATTACACTGGCCCTGTCTGCTTTAAAAGTTTGGGTGCAGGTAAAAATTAAAAGCACACTTCTCCTGTATGCTGTAAGAATACAGGGGCACTGTGAAAATAAAGGGGCACTGTTCTGTGTGCTGTAATAATAAAGGGGCACTGTCCTGTGAAATGGAGAACAATTTGGAGGAAAAAATAGTGGAAGGTCAGGAACCACTTCCAATTCTTAGTACTAGTGCTGAATCTGCTGCTGCCACCAGTCATGACATTGACGATGCAATTCCATCAAAGTCGTCTGCTAAGGCAAATGCCCAATGTCATCGAGGGCATGTAAAATCCAAGAAGCAAAAACTAATAATCAGAAAAAAAAGGAAATATCTGATGAGAAACACAAAATTGGCAATATGCCATTCACTACACGAAGTGGCAAGGAAAGGCTAAGGCCTTGGCCTATGTTCATGACTGGTGGCTCAGCTTCTCATGCTTAGCTTAGCCATCCAGCAACCTCGGTGCACCTCTTTTTTTCCTTGCATCGTGTGCTGTTTTGGGCCTATATTTTAAATCTGCCATACTGTCTGACACTGCAGTGCCACTTCTAGATGTGCCAGGTTTTTGTGCTGCACACTTGTGTCGCTTAGCTTAGCCATCCAGCTATCTCATTGCACCTCTTTTTCTTCTTTGCATGATGTGCTGTTTGGGGCCTAGTTTTTAAAAGTGCCATCCTGTCTGACACTGCAGTGCCACTCCTAAATGGATCAGGTGTTTGTGCTGCCCACTTGTGTCACTTGGCTTAGTCATCCAGCTACCTCATTGCACCTCTTTTTCTACTTTCCATTATGTGCTGTTTGGGGTCTATTTTTTAACTCTGCCATCCTGTTTGACACTGCAGTGCCACTCCTAGATGGGCCAGGTGTTTGTGCTGCCCACTTGTGTCACTTAGCAAAATCATCCAGCTATCTCGGTGCAACCTTTTGGCCTAAAAACAATATTTTGAGTTATGAGGTGTTCAGAATAGACTGGGAATGAGTGGAAATTAATGTCATTGAGGTTAATAATACCGTAGGATCAAAATTACCCTCAAATTCTGTGATTTTGGCTGTTTTTGTGTTTTTTTCAAAAATCATCAAGATCGAAAACCAAAACCCGAAAGTGTGGTTTTGCCAAAACCAATCCAAATCCAAAACACGAGCGAGGATCCAGATCCAAAACAAAAACACAAAAAGTGCCCGCCGCACATCTCTAGTTACAATGGTGTATATGAATTTTTAAAGAATTATTTTAATAAATAAACTTATATATTGTATAAATTGCCTTTGGTTGCATTCAACGAATAAACTGTCATAGTATTCTGAACAAATTCTGTCCCTGATATATGTTTGATAAATCTGAAAGGTATTAACCTGTAGAAATCCATACATCTAGGCGCCCCCAAAAGAAACCATTTCCCTATATAAAGTCCCATTAGATTGCCTACTTTGTTTACTTTTCCATTTAAATGATTGCCATTATGTTGTATAAAAATCTAATGCCAAATAATTTCAGATTATGGTCACCTGGTCAACTTGTTCTTCATAAAAATACAGAGTTAATTGAGATATTTTTGATTTCTTCTGAATTCTATTTTTGGTTTACACAAGGTACTGTAAAAGTAGAAAGTATTATAATGAATTAAGATAAATAATTTGCCATCTAGAGTGCCTCAGAATGGCAAATAGTAACATAATCCCAAGTATACATGACAGGTAAAATAGGCCATATCCTACTACACTGTTCACTATGGTATCCGGTCTTTAGGTCGACAGCATTTAGGTCAACACTCATTAGATCAACCACTATTGGTCGACATGCATTAGGTCGACATGGACTATAGGTCAACATGGTCACTAGGTCGACATGGACAAGGTTGACATGGAAAAAGGTCAACATGAGTTTTTCCATTTTTTTTTTACTTTTTCATACTTTACGATCCACATGGACTTCGATTGGAAATAGTAACCTGTGCTGAGGGCAGCAGTAGCAGATTGAGGCACCTTGCCCAAAGCATGGTGAGCGAAGCAAGCCATGCAAGGGGGGACAGTGCACTAATTGGGGTTCCCAGTCCCTTTTACAAAGAAAACGACACCCCAAAAAATTTTAAAAAAAACCTTACGTCAACCTTTTTCCATGTCGACCTTGTTCATGTCAACCAAATGACTGTGTTGACCTATTTCAGGTGTCGTCTTAGTCACTGTCGACCAATAGTGGTTGACCTAATGACTGTCGACCTAGTTACTGTTGACCCTATGATCCACACCCATTCACTATATAAGCAATCCAGTTATGATTAAACCATTCAGTTTTAAACATACTGTATCATTTGTATTTGTGATACTGGACTGTTAACATGAAGGGATTTTCCATCATTTAAATAAATAGAAAAGTTGTATCCAGTCTTTTGTAATTATGAAAATGACAACCTGATAAATACAATTTTGTTTGCTTATAAATTGATATTGTATCAATTAAGTAATACATGACAGCAGAGCTTTCCAAATGCATTGATTACACTAATTTTTTTAAGGGTATTTATACTTTAGTCCAGATGGTTAAATTGAATGAGGTACTACTAATTAAGTCACCTATGCTCAAGCACAGATATCCTTAAAACCTGGACTGTAATGTCAGAGTTTTTAAAACTCTACATTGCACTATATATAGGGTATGTTATATAAGGTCAATATTAATCATGTCATTGCTTTGATAGCAAAACATCTGACTATACAAAGTAATCAAACACTTAAACACAAACATATGAAGGCTATATTAACACCCAAAAAGGATATTCCAAGCGTTTAGATTAATATGTAACTCCATAATACTTGTCCAGTGTTTCTTCATATTAACATAAAAAAATACATCTGTAAGTAAAATTTATCGAGTGACAAGATTAAATAATTCACATAGATGTTTTTTACTTTACAATGGCAGCTTTATAATTGAATTTAGCTGGAAACATAACAATAATTGTTTTTAAGAAATAAGATCCAACCAATATGGTTCTATTCGTAGGGGAGTTTTAAATCAAACAAGTTCATTTATATATTTTTCAAAAACAAGACATATTTTTCAAAACCTGATTATTTAATGTTTTAACAAACAAATCACATATTATAAAAGAAGACAAAACACAAATAGTTAAAGAACACAACTTTTCCAACTTACACACATTCTTTAATCTTACTGTAATTTAAAAAAAATATATTGCTATCCATTTGTTAATTTTAAATCTTATAATAAAAGTTAAATATTAATGATATTTTGAGCCCCCTGTTTCTTCTCTTATTTTATTAGTTCTTATTTGTCTGGAGAAGCACCTTCTGATTCCTCAATAAAAATATGAGTATACAAAGGTATTTATTGATTATTGCAAATTTAATTTTAATAAAAAGTACATATTCTCAAGTGCTGTAGATTTTCATTTACTATTTCTCATATGGGGGAGATTTATCAAAGCTTGTAGAGAGCTAAAGTTGAGAGAGATAAAGTACCAACCAATCAGCTCCTGTCATGTTTCTAAAATGAGAGTTAGAACCTGATTGTTTAGTACTTTATGGGATAGATGTACTAAGCCTAGGAGAGTGAAAAACTACAGAGAGATAAAGTACAAAACAATCAGCTCTAAATGCTAATTGGCTAGTACTTTATATCTCTCAATTTTATAGTTTTCCAAGGCTTAGTACATTTGCCCCTATCTTTCTCCACATTATCTCTCTCCAGTATTGGACATATATCCCTATGGGAATAAAGTCCTACTCATATAATAGGGAAACATCTTCCTAAATATTCCTTCTCCCAAAACATAAATAATTAAATCTTTTTTGTCCACTTCTGTAAAAGTAGGTTCACTTACTGTATTCAATGATTAAATAAACAATGTGCTTCACCTGCGCTACCAAACACTAAAGCAGCTAGAAACACTGATGAAGTTCACCCTTTATACACTCCTAAAACACATATGAGAAATAAAAATATACAGTGTTCTCAGCGCAGTGTCAGAAAAACATCCAGGTGACCATATGAAGAACTACAATCACAGGTGCCCAAATGGTAATTTTTGGAAAGAAACTTACATTCGGGTTCTCACCCTAAGCAGTTTCTTTAACATCCTGAGTGACAGAGGTGTGTGAGGTGAATGCAGGCAGACACGCCAGTAGGAAAAACACTTACATTAGTGTTCAGTTCTGCATTCCCATAATGGTTTCTTTTAGATGACTCCAGAAGATCTCCACACCATGGCCCTCATTCTTTTAGCAGCCATGCAAACGCTAAGCCGTCGCCCTCTGGGAGTGTATCTTAGCTTAGTAGAAGTGCAAACGAAAGGATCGCTGCACCGCTACAAAAAAAGATTGTGTAGTTTCAGAGTAGCTCCAGACCTACTCCTACCTTGCGATCACTTCAGACTATTTATTTCCTGTTTTGACGTCACAAACACGCCCTGCGTACGGCCAGCCACGCCCACGTTTCCCCAGGCATGCCTGCGTTTGTATCTGACATGCCTGCGTTTTTACACACACTCCCCGAAAACAGTCAGTTACCTCCCAGAAACACCCACTTCCTGTCGATCACTCTGAGGCTAGAAGTGAGACTAAAAAGCTTCGCTAGACCTTGTGTGAAACTGCATCAGCTTTTGTGAAAGTACGTTGAGCGTGCCCATTGAGCCACATACGCATGCGCAGAAGCACCGATTTTTAGCCTGATCGCTGCGCTGCGAATGGCAGCTAGCGATCAACTCGGAATGACCCCCTATATCAATTCCTAAAAAGGATTTTTTTATATATTCACAAAGATAAAAGATAACAAGATCAGACCAATGTCCGGTTACTCATAAGCCGTATACAAGAACACTCCGATATGGTCCGGCTGCAGACACGGACCACAATAGAAAAGCGGAAGAGATCCCTGATATTCCCTGGCTCCTCAAGTCCCCGTCCGGTCTGGTCTGTGGCGGTGATCGCAGAAAGAGCTGTAATGCATTTCAAGGGCTCTGCCCTCTTTGTCAGACAGTGCTGCATGTCCATCACCACTCGATATTTAAATCCACCACCAATCGCTCACATTCTCACACGTTAGCATAATGATTCACTTGTTATCACAGTTGTTTAACATCATAACATTTATATTTAAAATCTATGTAAATTCATCCCAGTATTATATAAAATATTATAAACATATCACGGCTTTACACCATAAAAAATCCATACTAAATACATCATAATACTTCATACAAAAAATCCATATATATTTGCATCCATCTCAGACACACAGGAAAGAGATGGAAGATAATGAGAAAAAAGGACATGATTAGTTTCATAAAAAACATTTGGTTTCAAAATCACAGTTTAAACCCTTGGGAATGAAGGTTCCCATATAAAAAATGGTTTGCATTTCCTTTCTAGCCATCAGTGATTCTGTGTTCTTAGTGCTCCAACCAGATTTAACCATTTGTATCCCACAAAACCTTTTTATATGACTGGGATCACACTCATGATGATTTTAAAATGAGCTGGGATATTTTGCGATTCCAAACCTTTCTTCACATTGCACACATGCTCATTCAAATGCTCCTTCAGCGGGTGTAGTAGTGTATGCCGACGGCCAGGCTCCCAGCGCCCAGCATACCAGCGCCAGAATACACTGGCATATCGACAGCTGGGAGAGCCCAAATGAGCCCTTTGCGGGCTTGCTGCGCTCACCACACTGTGGGAATGATGGTGCGCTATGCGTGCCACGTGCACCGCACGCGCCGCATGAGCTACACTATCTATTCTCCCTCCAGGGGGTCGTGGACCCCCAAGGGGGATAAAAAGTGTTGGTATGCCAGCTGTCGGGATTCCGGCACCGGTGTACTGTGCGCTGGTATCCCGACAGCAGGCAAACTGAAGACCCCTTCAGCATCCTTCCAGTCCTCCCTATGTATTGCAAACCGCAACTACAATCAAGTAGATAAACAATATTCCTACTGCAGCAAGTGACAAAATCTTTGTTTATACACGCTGGGTTACATTAGATCTATACTCTGTGGTTTTACTATCAATTTAGCATATTTTACACATGCTGCAAAACTCACATATGCAGAAACCCTTTGAAATTACTCTGGTTGTCATTCTCTCCACTGGCAAGGCACTCCTCACTAATAAGCTTTTTACATTTTTAGCTTGTCTATAAGTAAATATCGGTCTGTCAGGTTAATATTCCTTCAGATCCGGGTTTGTGAGATGATCTCAATGTTTATTTGCAATCTTTTCAATTGTTTTATACTGAGTAGTGTATCCAGTAATAAATCTTATTTTCCCATTATGGTTATTACTTCATTTGGATTGAATAGCTAACATCAGTCCTCATTCACATCTCCATATATCATTCCTAGCCTTCTCTACTAGATCATGATCATAACCCTTTCTCAAGAAATTATTTTCCATATCAGCAGCCTGTATGTCATACATGTTAATATCCATACAATTCCGTCATAGCCTTTGGAACTGTCCGCATGATATACTACGAATCCAATTTGAATGATGGTTACTTTCCTGACTGACATATGGATTGCAATCAGTATGTCACGATCCGGGTATCTGGACGCCATTACTTACCCTTCAGATGCCTCCTAAGGCGGGCTCAGCGTTCCAGGACCGGATTCCGCTGTTCCTGAGTTTCCACATACAGAGTGGTCTTTTCATCAGCCGCGGCCTCCGCTGTGCCCGCGTGGTTAAATGTGCATCTATCAGCCTGGCGTCTCCTGTCTCCGGTGGCCGGCGCCGCCATTACTGTTTCCCAGACCACATGGATTACAAACCAAACTTCCCTCCAAGTGTCTGCATGGGCGCAGCCATCTTGGATTCTGTCATCTGATCATTTCCACCAATCTGCTGTCTGTGTTGTTGATTTGCATAATTGCCTAGCCAACCCCTTCCTTGCTGCAGGTATAAGTAAGCTGTACCTGAGCAAGGAAGACGTCAGTGCTTTGGTTGTCAAACCTAGTTCCTGTTTGTCTCTCTTCTATGATTGTCTTCCAGGTTCCAGCTCCTGTCTCAAGACTTCCACCATAGAGACCCGCACCAGCATTCCACCTGCGGTGTAGCCTGACTCTCCAATCCATTGTGGATTCATCTGTTTCCAGCTACAACACTACCTGCTTCCAGCCTCAGCTTCCAGCAGAGTACAGCTTCCCTTAAAGGGCCGGTGTCCTTTCTACACTTTACCACTCTCCACCGGAATTATTATTTCTCCGCTCTCAAGTTCTACATTTCAGTTCACATTTCATCGCTCCCAAAGTTCATTTATTATTTAACTGGTTCCAGCCAGTATCCACTCCGTGCTAACAACAGTCTGGTTCCAGCCAGTATCCACAGCAGCTGTTTTACCTTCAGCAACCCAGCTCTTCCTGGAACACCAGCTGGTATAATCCTGGGTTATCTCCATTGCTACAGCCGGGCCTGGTAAGGACTTTCCATCTAGAAGATCATAAGAACTATCTCACACTACCAGTGCCCTGTGGCTCCTGCCATCCTGTAGTACCCAGGAACTGTATTTATTATTTGCTGACTTTTACGTTTTCTTTTATTGCTGCTGTGATGCGGAGTTGTCATAATAAACATCATTGACTTTTATCTAAGTTGTCGTGGTCACGCCTTCGGGCAGTTATTATTCATGTTACTTACATGTCCAGGGGTCTGATACAACCTCCCAGGTTCCGGTACATCTCAGCCCCTACAACTGAGGCTGCCTCCCGTCAGCTCAGGCCCTCAGTTGTGACAGTAAGCACTGACCTAATGAATCCAGCCGGAGACCAGGATCAAGCGGCCAGGCCGATGCAAGAACTGGCAGCCCGACTAGAACATCAGGAGGCTGCACAGGGCCACATCATCCGCTGTCTCCAGGATCTCTCTACTCGGCTGGATGGGATTCAGACAACTCTCCGTGGATCAGGCGCGTCTGGTGCGTCAACCACAGTGACTCCAGCTATAACCCCACCCACCTTACCCATTTCTGCTCCACGTCTTCATCTTCCAACGCCAGCAAAATTTGACGGATCTCCAAGATTCTGCAGGGGATTTCTCAACCAGTGTGAGATTCAGTTTGAGCTACAACCTGGCAATTTTCCCAGTGACCGTACAAAAATTGCCTACATTATTTCTCTTCTCAGTGGCTCAGCCCTTGATTGGGCATCACCGTTATGGGAGAGGTCCGACACCCTGCTATCTTCTTACACTGCATTTGTGTCAACATTCAGGCGCATCTTCGACGAGCCAGGCCGGGTAACTTCAGCTTCGTCTGAGATTCTCCGTTTACGCCAGGAATCACGTACTGTAGGACAATATCTTATACAGTTCCAGATCCTGGCATCCGAACTGGCATGGAACGACGAGGCCCTGTATGCTGCATTCTGGCATGGTTTATCCGAGCGTATTAAAGATGAGTTAGCTACCAGAGACTTACCCTCCAAGTTAGATGAGCTAATCTCACTTTGTACGAAAGTTGACTTGCGTTTCAGAGAGAGAGCAACTGAGCGTGGAAGATCATCTGCTCCAAAATCTTCTACTCCTCCTCCTCGCCAACTGTCACCAACTACAGATGAACCCATGCAAATTGGCCGTTCCCGTTTAACTCCTGCTGAGCGCCGAAGACGTCTCTCCGAGTTTCTCTGTCTGTATTGTGCAGCTCCGTCTCACACCATTAATGCCTGTCCCAAACGTCCGGGAAACTCCAAATCCTAGCTCGCCAAGGAGAGGGCCGGCTAGGAGTAATGATCTCCTCTCCATCTCCTCAAGATTGTAACCTTCCAGTCTCGCTTCAAGTTGCTCAACGTTATCAGAACGTCATTGCCCTCCTGGATTCCGGAGCAGCTGGGAACTTTATTACTGAAGCCTATGTTAAACGGTGGTCCCTACCCACCGAGAGACTTCCTTCGTCCTTTTCCTTAACTGCTGTGGATGGCAGTAAAATTTTTGATACAGTTATTTCTCTAAGGACTCTACCAGTTCGTCTGAGAGTGGGAGTTCTTCATTCCGAACTTATTTCATTTTTAGTGATTCCAAGAGCCACACATCCTGTGGTCCTGGGCCTTCCATGGCTCCGTCTTCACAATCCTACAATTGATTGGACGACTACGCAAATCCTGGCATGGGGTTCCTCCTGTACTAAGACATGTTTGTTTAAAGTGTTGCCTGTCTGTTCTTCCTCCCCCAGGTCGTCTGATGTTCCACCTCCTCCATATCAAGATTTCACGGATGTGTTCAGTAAAGCTTCTGCTGATATCCTTCCTCCTCATAGAGAATGGGACTGCCCGATTGATCTCGTTCCAGGGAAGGTTCCACCTCGAGGCCGAACTTATCCGTTGTCTCTCCCCGAGACACATTCTATGGAGGAATACATTAAAGAGAACCTAGCAAAGGGGTTCATTCGACCTTCTTCTTCTCCAGCCGGCGCAGGCTTCTTTTTTGTAAAGAAGAAAGATGGTGGTCTGCGGCCGTGCATCGACTACAGAGGTTTGAACGACATTACCATCAAGAACCGCTATCCTTTACCCCTGATTACTGAGCTCTTTGACAGAGTTAGCGGAGCTACCATCTTTACAAAGCTGGACCTGAGAGGTGCATACAATCTCATCCGGATCCGTGAGGGTGACGAGTGGAAGACCGCATTTAACACCCGTGACGGACATTATGAGTACCTCGTCATGCCCTTCGGATTGAGCAATGCCCCAGCTGTCTTCCAGCATTTCGTCAATGAGATCTTCAGAGACATTCTATACCGTCATGTCGTGGTCTATCTAGATGATATCCTCATTTTTGCCAACGATTTAGAGGAACATCGTTTCTGGGTAAAGGAGGTTCTGTGCCGTCTCCGTGTCAATCATCTCTACTGCAAATTAGAGAAATGCGTCTTTGAAGTCAAGTCCATTCCGTTTCTAGGGTACATTGTGTCCGGTTCCGGACTAGAGATGGATCCTGAGAAACTACAAGCAATCCAGAATTGGCCGGTACCCTTAACCCTCAAAGGGGTCCAGAGGTTCTTAGGGTTCGCCAATTATTACCGAAAGTTTATACGAGACTTTTCCACCATTGTGGCGCCTATTACTGCTTTCACCAAGAAGGGTGCTAACCCGTCCAAGTGGTCTGAAGAAGCCATGCAAGCTTTTCATCTTTTAAAACAGAGGTTCATCTCTGCACCTGTCCTGAAACAGCCTGACATCGACTCTCCTTTCATCTTAGAGGTGGATGCCTCCTCCGTTGGAGTAGGAGCGGTGTTATCTCAGAGGGCTAAAGATGGTCATTTACATCCTTGCAGTTTCTTCTCACGGAAGTTCTCCCCAGCGGAGCGCAACTATGCCATTGGCGACCAGGAGTTGCTAGCCATCAAGCTCGCTCTAGAGGAGTGGAGATATCTGTTGGAGGGAGCTTCTCATTCAATCACCATCCTTACAGACCACAAGAACCTTCTATATCTAAAAGGCGCACAATGTCTCAACCCTCGTCAGGCCAGATGGGCACTTTTCTTTTCCAGGTTCGACTTTAAACTCCAGTTCTGTCCGGGCTCTCAGAATCGCAAGGCCGATGCCCTTTCCCGCTCATGGGAGCAAGAAAATGAGTCAGAGTCTTCAGACAAGCATCCTATTATAAATCCGTTGGCATTCTCCACGGTAGGGATGGACTCTACGCCCCCATCAGGGAAAAGTTTTGTGAAGCCGACACTAAGGAAGAAGCTCATGCATTGGGCCCATGCTTCCCGTTTTGCCGGACATACAGGTATCCAAAAAACCCTGGAGTTTATCTCTAGGTCCTATTGGTGGCCAACTCTGAAAAAGGACGTTTTGGAGTTTATTGCATCTTGCCCAAAGTGTGCTCAACATAAAGTATCCCGCCAGTCGCCTGCGGGGCAACTGGTTCCACTATCTGTTCCCCGTCGACCATGGACCCATTTGTCGATGGATTTTATTACAGATTTGCCCATGTGCAACAAGTTCAATACCATCTGGGTGGTAGTTGACCGGTTCACCAAGATGGCACACTTCATTCCTCTCACCGGTCTTCCGTCAGCTTCCAAGTTGGCTCAAGTATTCATACAAGAGATCTTCCGACTCCACGGTCTTCCAGAAGAAATTATCTCAGATCGAGGAGTTCAATTCACAGCCAAATTCTGGCGAAGTTTATGTCAAGTCCTCCAAGTCAAGTTAAAGTTTTCCACGGCTTACCATCCTCAGACCAATGGTCAAACTGAGAGGGTGAATCAGGACTTGGAGGCCTTCCTCCGCATCTATGTGTCCTCCTCTCAAGATGACTGGGTTCAATTACTTCCCTGGGCCGAGTTCTGTCATAACAACCAGTATCATTCTTCATCTTCTTCAACACCATTCTTCACCAACTTTGGATTCCACCCTAAAGTCCCTGAGTTCCAACCGCTTCCAGCAACTTCTGTTCCCGCAGTGGATATCACCTTGCATCAGTTTGCCAATATCTGGAAGAGCGTACGATCAGCTCTGCTCAAGGCATCGTTCAGGTACAAGAAGTTTGCGGATAAGAAGCGTCGAGCAGTTCCTGCTCTCAAGGTGGGTGATCGGGTATGGTTATCCACGAAGAATTTGAGGTTAAGAGTTCCCAGTATGAAGTTTGCACCTCGCTACATCGGTTCTTTCAAAATTGATCAAGTCATCAATCCTGTTGCTTACAGACTCCAGTTACCTCCCTTCTTAAAAATACCCAGGACATTCCATGTTTCCCTGTTGAAACCGCTAATCTTGAATCGGTTTCATTCCTCACTTCCACCAACTCCGAAAGTCCAAACTCAACGAGGCGTTGAGTATGAAGTGGCCAAGATCCTGGACTCACGTCACCGTTACGGTCAACTTCAGTATCTCATTGACTGGAAGGGCTATGGTCCTGAAGAACGCTCTTGGACCAATGCCTCTGACGTCCATGCTGCTGCCTTGGTCCGAAATTTCCACGCAAAGTTTCCTTTAAAGCCTAATAAGTGTCCTGGGGCCACTCCTAAAGTGGGGGGTGCTGTCACGATCCGGGTATCTGGACGCCATTACTTACCCTTCAGATGCCTCCTAAGGCGGGCTCAGCGTTCCAGGACCGGATTCCGCTGTTCCTGAGTTTCCACATACAGAGTGGTCTTTTCATCAGCCGCGGCCTCCGCTGTGCCCGCGTGGTTAAATGTGCATCTATCAGCCTGGCGTCTCCTGTCTCCGGTGGCCGGTGCCGCCATTACTGTTTCCCAGACCACATGGATTACAAACCAAACTTCCCTCCAAGTGTCTGCATGGGCGCAGCCATCTTGGATTCTGTCATCTGATCATTTCCACCAATCTGCTGTCTGTGTTGTTGATTTGCATAATTGCCTAGCCAACCCCTTCCTTGCTGCAGGTATAAGTAAGCTGTACCTGAGCAAGGAAGACGTCAGTGCTTTGGTTGTCAAACCTAGTTCCTGTTTGTCTCTCTTCTATGATTGTCTTCCAGGTTCCAGCTCCTGTCTCAAGACTTCCACCATAGAGACCCGCACCAGCATTCCACCTGCGGTGTAGCCTGACTCTCCAATCCATTGTGGATTCATCTGTTTCCAGCTACAACACTACCTGCTTCCAGCCTCAGCTTCCAGCAGAGTACAGCTTCCCTTAAAGGGCCGGTGTCCTTTCTACACTTTACCACTCTCCACCGGAATTATTATTTCTCCGCTCTCAAGTTCTACATTTCAGTTCACATTTCATCGCTCCCAAAGTTCATTTATTATTTAACTGGTTCCAGCCAGTATCCACTCCGTGCTAACAACAGTCTGGTTCCAGCCAGTATCCACAGCAGCTGTTTTACCTTCAGCAACCCAGCTCTTCCTGGAACACCAGCTGGTATAATCCTGGGTTATCTCCATTGCTACAGCCGGGCCTGGTAAGGACTTTCCATCTAGAAGATCATAAGAACTATCTCACACTACCAGTGCCCTGTGGCTCCTGCCATCCTGTAGTACCCAGGAACTGTATTTATTATTTGCTGACTTTTACGTTTTCTTTTATTGCTGCTGTGATGCGGAGTTGTCATAATAAACATCATTGACTTTTATCTAAGTTGTCGTGGTCACGCCTTCGGGCAGTTATTATTCATGTTACTTACATGTCCAGGGGTCTGATACAACCTCCCAGGTTCCGGTACATCTCAGCCCCTACAACTGAGGCTGCCTCCCGTCAGCTCAGGCCCTCAGTTGTGACACAGTAGGTTTTATATAATTTTTTGTCAAAATTTTGTCAATTTCAACATAAATAGTAAAATCAAGAAAATGAACTTCTGCACTACTGATGTAAAAGGAAAATTTGATCCCTTTATCATTGGTATTAAGGTGCTGACAGAAGGCATCAAATGAGATCAAGTCCCCACTCCATATAAATATCACGTCGTCAATGTAGCAGGCCCAGAGTACGAGACTGGCACCCCATTGGAGACCCGACCAAACCATCTGGTCTTCCCAGTGGGCCATGAAAAGATTTACATAACTTGGTGCTAGTCTCGTACCCATTACCAAGCCCGCCACCTGAAGATATAATTACCCCTCATACCAAAAGAAATTATTCTCCATGATCAATGCAATATCATCCCTCACAAAGTTCAAATTGTTGGAATCAAATTCTTCTTTAGCTAGATGGTATTCCACGGCCTCTAAACCCTTGGTATGTTGAATTATCATATTGCATAAAGGGACTGCATGTCCGCTGTTACAAATACATACCCTGTCTGCCATCTGATTTCAGCAAGAATATTAATAATAGAAATTGTATCCTTTAGTTTTTAATGTTAGGGGTTTTATCTTTGAATCTAAAAAGGCCAAGAGGTTAGCTGTAATTGAATTCACACCAGCCAATATAGGGTGGCCAGGTGGATATACTAAAGATTTGTGAATCTTACCCAAGATTCACAAGTCTTTGGTATATCTGCCTGGCGGCTTTATAGTGACTGGTGTGAATTCAATTATAGCCAACCCTTTTGGCCTTTTTAGATTCAAAGATACAACCCCTAACATTAAAAACAAGGGAACATTTAAAGGATGCAATTTCTAATATTAATATTCTTGCTGAAATCAGATGGCAGACAGGGTATGTATTTGTAACAGAGGACGTGAAGTCCCTATATACGATAATTCAACATACCAAGGGTTTAGACTAGAGGCCGTGGATTACCATCTATCTAAAGAAGGATTTGATTCCAACAATTTGAACTTTGTGAGGGATGGTATTGCTTTGAACATGGAGAATAATTTCTCTTGGTATGTGGGGGAATTCTATCTTCAGGTGGCGGCTCGGTGATTGGTACGAGACTAGCACCAAGTTATGCACATCTTTTCATGGACCACTGGGAAGATCAGATGGTTTGGTCAGGTCACCAGAGGGGTGCCAGTCTCGTACTCTGGACCCGCTACATTGACGACGTGATATTTATATGGAGTGGGGACTTGATCTCATTAGAGCCTTCTGTCAGCACCTTAATACCAATGATAGAGGTATCAAATTTTCCTTTGACATCATTAGTGCAGAAGTTCATTTTCTTGATTTGACTATTTATGTTGAAAATGTCAAAATATTGACAAAAAATTATATAAAACCTACTGATTGTAATGCATATGTCAGTCAGGAAAGTAACCATCATTCAAATTGGATTTGCAGTATACCACGTGGACAGTCCCAAAGGCTACAACGGAATTGTATGGATATTAACATATATGACATATAGGCTGCTGATATGGAAAATAATTTCTTGAGAAAGGGTTATGATCAGATCTAGTACAGAAAGCTAGGAGTGATATATGGAGCAGTGATAGAGGACTGATGTTAGATATTCGATCCAAACAAAGTAATAACCATAATGGGAAAATAAGAGTTATTAATGGATACACTACTCAGCATAAAACAATTGAAAATATCGTGAATAAACATTGGGCTCTTCTAACAAGAGATCTGGATCTCAAGGAATATTTAACTGACAGACCGATATTTACTTATAGACGAGCTAAAAATGTAAAAAGCTTATTAGTGAGGAGTGCCTTGCCAGTGGAGAGAATGACAACCAGAGTAATTTCATTTAATATTTAGTATATAAACAATCAAAGATTTTATCACTTGCTGCAGTAGGAATATTGTTTATCTACTTGAATGTAGGTGTGGTTTGCAATACATAGGAAGGACTGGAAGGATGCTGAAGGACCGTTTGAATGAGCATGTGCACAATGTGAAGAAAGGTTTGGAATCGCATAGCATCCCTGCTCATATTAAAAAGCATCATGAGTGTGATCCCAGTCTTATAAAAAGGGTTTGTGGGATACAAATGGTTAAATCTGGTTGGAGAACTAAGAACACAGAATCACTTCTGGCTAGAAAGGAAATGAAAACCATTTTTTATTTGAGAACCCTCACTTCCAAGTGTTTAAAGTGTGATTTTTAAGCCAAATGTTTTTTATGAAACTAATCATGTCCTTTTTTCTCCTTTTCTTCCATCTCTTTCCTGTGTGTCTGAGATGGATGCAAATATATATGGATTTTTTGTATCAAGTATTATGATGTATTTAGTATGGATTTTTTATGGTGTAAAGCCGTGATAAGTTTATAATATTTTATAAAATACTGTGATAAATTTATATAGATTTTAAATATAAATGTTATGATGTTAAACAACTGTGATAACAAGTGAATCATTATGCTCAAGTGTGAGAATGAGAGCAACTGGTTATAGGAATCATGTGACCTCTGGTGGTGGATTTAAATACCTAGTGGTGATGGACATGCAGCACTGGCTGACAAAGAGGGCAGAGCCCTTGAAATGCATTACAGCTCTTGCTGCGATCACTGCCACAGACCAGACCGGATGGGGACTCGAGGATCCAGGGAACATCAGGGTCCTCTGCCGCTGTTCTATTGCGGTCCGTGTCTGCAGCCGGACCATATTGGAGTGTTCCTGTATACAGCTTGTGAGTATCCGGACATTGGTCTGATCTTGTTATCTTTTATCTTTGTGAATATATAAAAAAATCCTTTTTGGAAATTGATATGGTATGGAGATCTTCTGGATTCATCTAAAAGAAACCATTATGGGAATGCAGAACTGAACACTAATGTAAGTGTATTTCCTACTGGCGTGTCTGCCTGCATTCACCTCACACACCTCTGTCACTCAGGCTGTTAAAGAAACTGCTTAGGGTCTACTGGTGAGAACCCAAAAGTAAGTTTCTTTCCAAAAGTTACCATTTGGCCACCTGTGATTGCAGTTCTTCATATGGTCACCTGGATGTTTTTCTTACACAGCGCTGAGAACACTGTATATATTTATTTCACTTACTGTATTCAGCTATTCTGCTCTTGGCATGGAATTCCTACAATCTGCTCAACAACTTGATTTTGACAGTGCAAATTTTACACTATTGGCTATTTGGTTTATACACATTATTTTTTATATTACTGTCATCAAATCACTTATTTGTATGCAGAGATCATTTTATTTCTCTAGCCGTTTTTGTTGAAATAATTTGTTCAGGTATCTACAAACTCTTACGTTTCACCTGCATTTCCATAGCAAACTGTAAGGTTGTATACTTTTCTGCACTTTTTAACATAAAAACCCCCATTATGGGTGTAGTCATGCTTCTTGCAGACATAACCATGCAGCCTCTGTGCACTAAAAAACTTCTGTGCTGCTACGCTATACTCAAAACACTACTGTTTTACCTCGATGCAGCTTCTGTGTACTGACTAGTTTTTTGTGCTGACACACTGCACTGGAAACATTTCAGTATGTTTGTCTTCACTCTATGCATGTTATCTGTGGCAGTCTGCATATTCGTGTGCTTAAGAAGCTATGTGTATGCTGCTGAGTGTCTTATTGCAGATTTATTAACCTTTCTATTACTAAAGTAATGTGAAAAAGAGTGTTTTCATACCATTTTCAGAGTATTTTAATATAACTTGAATGTGTTAAAGGGCTTTTGGAGCAGTTTTCATGAAAAACTGCTCCAATCCCTTTAATTCACTTTATTTTTAGTAACCAAGATCGCATTTCTCATATTTATAATGGAAAATATGATCTGAACAATTTACTAAAAAAAAGAAAGAAACACTACAGTGAGCCCTGTTGTACAAGTAATAATGTTGTCCTGAGACAGTGTTATCAGATGGCTTAGTGTGGATTCTTTACTTCTGCACAGTTTTCTCTGCCTTTAGCTGTGTTTCTGTTATAGCCAGCAGAGTAAGGTTATTTGAGATGAAGAGGTAATGGATGGATGTTAATTAGCAAACAGAGCATGCATTACATAAGGCTCA